>NC_046168.1:50378826-50483826 GCF_011064425.1 Rattus rattus | reverse complement strand
CGTCTCCTTCCTGTCACACCTCATCTATGTCCTGGGATTGCCTGTTCTCACCCCCACCACGGTGGGGGCACACCGTCCCACCATGGTGTTTCCCCACATCTTCTTTATTCTGCTCTGGGCTCCCCTTTCTTGGCCACCTTCCATTGCTTTCTTTCGTGGAAGTCCTAAACTCTATCTTAAGTTGCCAGTCACCAGCTTCTCCCACATCTCCATACAGTTTCTCTTGGCTCTGTCCATGAGACAAGTCCTCTGAGAAGGATTCAGTGAGACCCATGCTAGGTAAAGCAGATTATGGTAGGAATTGGATCTTGGAGATTCGCAGCAAGGATAAGACACTTACAGGTTACAAGGCAGATGAACTCGATGCTGAGACAACCCTGAAAGGCCACTTTCCAAGTCTGCCACTCTGAGCACACACCCTACTGGCAGATTTCCCTTGGAAGCCTTAGAGGCTCTAGAAGCAGACTTATATTTGCCCAGAGGTTTCTGTGATCCTCCAGCGCTCTCCCCACTTGTATGATTAGTCCCTTGAAATCCTTCCTTCGGCTGTCCTGTCTGAGTAAGTCATTTACAAGGAAGCTTAACTCATAGCGTATAGTATATTCTAAGTGGGGAATTTATTTTTGCTGGGAGGAGGAGAGCAAAGAGTGGAGGTAGGGATTCAGACCCCAGAGCCCCTGTGCACACATTGGAGATGGATATTTCTAGAAAGTGTCATCATCGTTTTACTTCAAAGACTGGATTTCCAGGGTGTCATATATATCAATATTCAAATATAAAGGCAAGAGTGCCAGTCTTCCATAGATCAATAGTAATTATCTTAGAATAGTCAGATATATTGATTTATCCACATCTCTGACCCTGTCCACCAACACAATAAGCAAGCGATACATGTGTGGGATGCTGGCCTCTGACAGGGAGTTTTGAGAGGCAAAGCAGGTATGTATGTGTATCCACACGTATGCCATGTGGTCTCATGATGGGGAGCATGCGTATTTACAATTCACACGTATGCCATGTGGTCTCATGATGGGGAGCATGCGTATTTACAATTCACACATATGCAGAACATTCTCATGGCTAGAATCACATATGTATTTCTCCATAGGCAAGGCAGTCTCATGGCAGAAATGGCATGCGTGTGTTTACTCATATGCAGGGTATTCTTTTGAAAAAGATCTCATGTTTGTGAGTGTCTGTACATATGTTGGAACTCTCTCATATGGGATGACTTACCTGTTCCATGTATAATTGAGCCTCTCTGGAGAGCCTTGGTGGCCTGTGAATTTGCACTCATGGACCTGTAGTCCCCTGGCATGCCAAAGACAGACTGACAAGAACCTATGTCCAATACAAAGCAAGCCCAGCTTAATAGGCAGGGGTTGTACTGGGAAGAAAAGGTTTGTAGAAAGGACTGGGGAAGAGCTGTCTTAGAGGGGGAGGATCGACAGAAACAGATGACTCTGAGTATAAGGTACACACCTTCCCTGGGTGGGTGAGGGTTTCCCTTCCCTGGGGAGCAGTGAGCAGAGCTGAAGAAGGAGAGAGGTTGGGTGCACAAAGGTCCAGAAACATTTCCTTCAGGCTTGGTCTGTGCCCAGGCAGTCTGGTGGAGGACTGTTTGCTGCTCAAGCTGAAAGCTGGGCCTTGGGAAGGCACTGTCAAATAAACCCTCAGCAGGACCAAGGGCAGCCCTCTGCCACCTGTGAGAGAGCATTTGGGGGAACAGATGTCTAGGCCTGTACTGGGGTTGACAGTGAGCTCTACCAAATTCACAGGGGTTTGTGGCTGTAGACCATGGGCCCATTTCCTTACCACAAAAGAGTGGATCTAAGGGAGTTTCCTGACTCCCTGCTCTTGTAAAACTTCTAATGGGGTATAAGATTGTCAGGGGTCAATAGCTGGTTCATGGATGTGGAATACATTGAATTTGACCTCGTTTAACTAGGAAGTTTAACTAGGAAGTTTTCTCCCCCGATGTGAATTAGTATCTTCAGGGCAGACAGTGGGAACTGAGATGGCATTCCCTCCCTCCACAAACAGGGATCAAGCCCCAATCCTCAAACGTGGCTCAGGGTGACATCTGACCAGCTTCAGTCTTGTCATTTGGAAGCTTCTTAGTTGGGGACCTGAGCTTTGGTGTTAGGAAGACTGAGTTGGGACTCTATTCCTCCTGATGTTTCACGTCACCCTAGGTAGTATGTTATAGCTTCTCATCTGTGATGAGGGAGAGCCACAGAAAAGCCACCCAGGCCAAGTGTGCAAACACCACCTGGCATCGGACTCATAAGTAAACGCTATTCCCATGGTTAATGACAGGATAACAAAACAGGGAGAGTGCCTGTTTCTACTTTCATCTAATATATATATAACACACACACACACACACACACACACACACACACACATATATATATATATATATATCTCATTCCTATTAATGCTACATTAATATTATTAGCATAGGACATGTGTAGGATTTTAGACTCTTCTTTTTCTATGGGTCATCATTCACTCTACTCGCTGTATTTAGTAAAGTTAGATACATCATGAAGGGCAGACATGTTCCTGACGCAATTTCTCCAGGGAGATTATCAGCAAGAGCATGGAATAAAGCCAGACATAAAGAACCACACACCCGAAGATACAACCTGGGGGCTAGAGAGGCGGCTTGATCGTTAGCGCTTGTTGACCTTGTAGGCAGCCTGGATTCCATTCCCAGCACTCACATCTGTCAGCTCTCAACCACCCATAACTCCAGTTTCAGGGACTCTGATGGTACAGGTACCAGACACTTACATCATGCACACATATAGATGCTGGTACACACACACAAAATCAAAACAAATCCTATAAATAGTTGTATTTATTAGTGCGTGCGTCCGTGCGTCGTGCGTGCGTACGTGCGTACGTGCGTGCGTACGTGCGTACGTGCGTGCGTGCGTGTTCCAGGGCACTCCTGCAGAAATCAGAGGGTGGCTTTGCGGAGTTATCTCTCTCCTTCCACCTTTACATGGTTGCAGGGATTAAAGTCAGGTCTCCAGGCTTGTGACGCAAGCAGCGCTACCCACTGAGCCACCCCACTACTATCCCAAACTCAAGTTTGCCTCGAGATCTTTAATTTCCAGAAGGAATAGGGCTCATTCGAGCTGGAAGGTGAGCTAGCTCCACCTCCCCTCCTGTCTACACCAACCTGAGCCGGTGCATGCGTCGGCAGCGTAGAGCGCTCCCATCTGAAAGGCGTCGTCCTTGCGAGATGCGTCTGGCTCTTAAGTACAGCAATGCTGTGGATGTGGTTGTCTTCTTATTACAGGAGGTAATGAGGCCTTAAATTGGGGAAATTTTAAAGACGATAGTATTTTATTGGTATAACTTTCCGAAATGATCACTTAGGAAGCTATTAGACGGATAGCTCATCAGGACTGGAGAATGCAGAAGCAAGAGGAATTAAAAATAACCCTTGTCCTACGATTACCACCATTTCCATGTGTGGCGGACTGGGCTGATCTTCCTCTGTGCCTGGACTCAAGGATTCCTCTCGCTTCCAGGAAGAACCTCAGGGCTTCCTATCTACACCCTGTTTCCTTGACTAAATTCCTTTCCTTCCAACATCTTCCTTATTCTCAGCCTCACAACTCTTTTCTGGGATCCAGCCAGGTCTCTCAGAAAGTCTAAATGGCTGTGAGCCCTGAGCTCACTACCTATCCAGCCCATGGAGATCCCCGCTCTCACCTGGATAAGGCAAGAACGGAGCACACTCCATACACCTTCCTGCTGCTGATGTATATGCTCTGCCAGGGGTTCCTCCAGGGTACAGCCTCAGTCTCACATGTGGACATGTATCATCATCCAGGCATACAAAATGTTACTTAATGTCTACCTTGGCTACTTTGTTTCCACTTTTCATGATGAGTGGCTTAAGACCAAGGATCGAGGAGATGTCTTAACAAATGTTGGTCTTACAAATAGGAGAGCTTGAGTTTGCTCTTTGGGAACCACAAACAACAGCAAACAGAGACGTTGAACATGAGGATGTATGCTTGTAGTTCCAGCAGCAGGAAATAGAGACCCAAGGATGCCGAGGGCTCATTGGCAGGGTAACTTAACCTACTTGGCAGGTTCCAGGGGCAGGGCTCTGGGCTAGGGCCTAGTGTTCAAGAACTAAGCTTCACAGGGTCAGGTTGCAGGATGCACAGTGCAGGAGATCAGAGAAGCTAAGAGAAGGGGGCTGACGGCTGGATATGTCTAGCACAGAAGGAGAGGTATGTGAGGGTCTGCAGGTGGCTGGTATCCAGGAGTGCGTTGTGTGAATGAAATAAGTATTGGGGGCCAGGTAGAGTAGAGGGGACCAACTTCTTTACAAATAAGTCATGTCAGTTAGGTACTTTAAAACAGAAGCCTGTTCACCATTAACTCAAGGAAGAGCAAAAGCATAAGGGTCAAACATCATTATTTTTAGAAAACAGAGGGAAAGACCATTTAAAGTAAAATAACCTCTAAATTGGTGGGTATGGGTCATGAGGGGTGTAAATTTCACACATGCAAGTCCAGGGTTCAATCCCTAATGTCAACAATGTAGAAAAAGGAAGGAGTGGGCAGTGCTAAGAAATTAAGAACTGGTTTGTACAAGATCTCTTCGGATTTTGGCTCTGGGGAGCTACGCTAATCTACGGGCCTTATGTTATTTTGCATTACAGAGTCAGGATGCTAGAGAAGAGATAGGAAAACCATGCTCCAACAAGAGGTCTTGGCTCATTCAGTCTCAGTCCTTTATCCCAAAGCCTGTGAAATTCCCTGGCAGCAGGGTTGCCCTTAACGGTGAAGACCAGATGGAGGCCCTGAAGCACTGGGCTGGGGAGGCTCTACACCCATGCCTTCTGTCTCCAGGGAACCTTTCCCCTTGCAGACTCCACATGGGTTACATTTTTAGTTTTAATCCTTAAATATTCTTTGCTGGAGAATCTGAGTCCAACACCTTGAAACCTGGCGGCTCCCTTCCTCTGAACTGAAGGCGTGAGCATGGGTGCTGTTAGTGCGTGCACAGCTGAAATCAACAAGTTATGATTCATCGCCAGGGCCTTCATTTTTCTGCTTCCAGAGCTTAATCATCCTGATTGTGCTGCGCTAACCACCCTTAATGATTTTCACCGCACTGACTTGGTTTTAAGGATAAAACCTCCTGCAAACAACTATCACCGAAAGACCAGTGGGTCTCTACTCATACACCCCGCGCTGCGCGTGAGGCAGATTCCAATCCGTGGGGGCCTTGGAAGCAGCCACAGACATGCCCGGCTTTCTTCTTTATGTGGTTATGTAAACCGGAGTTAATTTTTGCTGAAACAGAAGGAGGATGCTGCAGCAGAGTAACAGGGAAGGCGCCGACACAACAAACCCCAGCTTTAAAAAACTGTCAAAATGTGGACGTGGTTCCAATCACTTAAAAAATAGAAGGTGATAAGTTGAAAATGTCAGGTAATTGGCAGACAGATAGAAAGTTAAACTGTGTCCTCAGTGAAGAAAATTAACCAGCAGCTGCCAGCAGGGACCCCAAGGTCATGTGAATGCCAGAACCAAGCGGAGTCCAATCATTCAGAGGTCCGGCCTGATGTCTCCCCTCCCTGGTCATTTTCAGATCTCTCAGGAGCTGCCCTGAACTACTGCCAACATGTGTTCATTTCGAAAAATTACATAGATTGTGATTTATTACCCATCACACCACAAAAATCCGCTGCGAATTAAATCAGCCCTTTGTTTAAACCGCTGCCATGCACGCGGCATCATATCGCCATAAATGACATTGAAGGTATCATCTGCAGCCCTTGGCCAAGGCTGCTGATAAGGCCCCACCATGGGACGATCAATACTTACTATTCATTTTTGAAATTATCTTCACATTGATCCCTGAACAAGAGCCAGTGACACAGAGGCACAGCGCCTTTAATACAATAATTATATAAAGGTTTACAGGCTCGTCCACCCAGCCAATAAAAGCTGTCACCTGGCAGGGACAGTTACAATCCCATAATCCATCAAATGCTGTTCTCTGACCTATGGGCTTCTGGGCTTTCGGGAGACCATGATAAACACATGCATGGAGGGAGGGAGGAGAAGAGAGCCATCCGGAGTGCAGAACAAAGGCTGCGGATGGCTACCCCCGATCGGCAGAGACTCACATCAGCTGCTGCACATCTCCTAATTTTTTTAATGATTGAATGATGAAGGGTTGTCCATTTGCTAATTGTCACTCACCAAGAAAGAGTGTCCCTAACCTCTTCCCTGCCTCTTTCCTTGGTCTCTAATTGATCCGGTTTGTCGTTACGCTGTATGATATACGATGATTGTGTGAGCCTGGAGAGATCATGGTGGAGACATATATCTGAGGAGAGGTGTGGAACCTGGGGCGGAGGACAAGAGGCCCAGTCAGTTACACTGAGGTGGGGCTTGTGTTGTCTGCTCCCACACAGATGTAACAGCAATGTATGCAAGCGTGCAGACGTGCTCACAAGCACGGGTGTGCATGTGCACACACATTCATACACATGTAAGTATGCACACATGCCCTGGTACATACATGCATGAGCATATATACAGAAATACACATGGATTCACATACACACAGAGATATACACAAATATATTCATGGATTCATGGTTAAAAACAAAGGAAACCCTTTTCTGGTCATTCTGATGAATACTGATGAAGGAGTCTTGTCAGCTCTCACCTCCTGTCTGCACTGTTCAGAAGAATTGGCCAAATCTCTCTCTCCATTTTCGCAAAGTTCCACTGAATCAACCTTGCTTAAACCAACCACAATTCCTAAAATACTTTGACTTTCCTAATGATGTCTGTTTTCATCTAACAACTGGCATGCATACATGTGCTACAGGGTGATGGATGCTGGGTGCTGGGTGCTGGGTGCTGAGTGCTGGGTGCTGGGTGCTGGGCATGGTTTTCCAGCTAAGATATTTAAGTTCTGCCTTAGTCTATATCCTGTCTTTCTCTAAATTCTTCTTCTCCAGAAGCCATTTCACACAGTTTATTTGGGGTTGGGGGGAGGACGATGGGTTGTCAACATACACAATGTTAAAGTTGGCACTACTAAAAATAAAATTATAGTCAAGCACCCGTAAGAGTGCTCATCTGGCCTGGGCTGGGGATATCTGCAGTGTGCCTGCCACTGCATAGGTATGAGTGAATGGGTGTATTTATTAGATGTTGAGAAGTTGTGAGATGAGATGACTGGAAAAACAGTTAATTAATTTCATGGGTCCAAGAAAAGCAAATGATGGGCAGATGGGCTTCATAGATGGGAGGGAAGAGAAGGTGCTGGGAACCGAGTCTTTGCTTTGGAGGGCAGACAACTTCTATCAATGGGAGAGGAGAAATGGGTGTTGGGAACTGAGTCTCTGGTTTGGAGGGTGGGACAACTTCTATCAATTTTTGTGGATCTTGGAGAAGAGGCCCAAGAAACCGTTCAAGTTGAGCCCCTGCAGGAAGCCTTGGAAGATAAGCTGGGGTCTTGGAAGTTCCACCTGCATCCACAGGATCTGGTGCTCTCTCTCTCTGAAATACCACCCCGGGGCTCCTGGGCGTGCATGGGCACACGCATGAACACATACTCTCACTCACACACACATACACACACACACACACACACACACACCACAGTCTCTCTCTCTCTCTCTCTCTCTCTCTCTCTCTCTCTCTCTCTCACACACACACACACACACACGCAGATACTCTTTCACTCACATACCCACACCATAGACTCTCACTCTTTCACTCACATACCCACACCATAGACTCTCACTCTTTCACTCACATACCCACACCATAGACTCTCTCTCCTCTCTCTCTCTCTGTGTCTCTCTCTCTCTCTCTCTCTCTCTCTGTCTCTCTCTCTCTCTGTCTCTCTCTGTCTCTCTCTCTCTCTCTCTCTCTGTCTCTGTCTCTGTCTCTGTCTCTCTCTCTCTCTCTCTCTCTCTCTCTCTCTCTCTCTCTCTCTTCCTCTCTCTCTCTCTCTCTCTCTCTCTCTCTCTCACACACACACACACACACCACAGACTCTCTCTCTCTCCCTCTCTCTCTCTCTCACACATACACACACACACACACCACAGACATGTGTGTTTATATATCCTTAAGCACTGCATGCTAATATTTTTCCATGGCCTCAGAACAAATCAGTGTCCCAGTTTCCTTGGATCTAAATCAAAACTCTTAACAAAGTTGCAGACTCCACAAGGGAGCCAGCAGTAGGAGAGGGGACAGTGGAAGGATACAGCAAATAACAAGATAAAGTATATCTGTGTGAAGATGCTGCTTTCCTGGCACGTACGCTAACCAACTACAGAGAATGAGGGATGAGCAATGGGGACAGCCGCACAGAATAAAGACCACAAAGGAGAGGGCTGCATGGAAGCTTGCCTTCAAACCTGGAGTTGGTGGCAATAGACACAAGGGTCCCATGGCAGACAAGGACAGCACCCCGGAAGGAGTCTGTAGCCCCCGGTAGTTATGGCTGCTTTCTTAAAAGCCCACACCTGCTTCCCCAGGACGAGGGCAGGGATGCAAACTAGGATCACTATTCTGGAGCCAAGAGGCAACCTGGGAGCTCGTGGGATGAGAAGATGACCAGCTGCTCCATCCTTGGAGCAGTCCCATGGACAGAAAGAGAGTCATAGAGGGTGAGGCAAGAGCGCTTCCCTCCGGAGTCAGCATCCTCCCTGAAATGGCCACAAGACTTAAACCTGCTATTCATAGCTAACATCTAAACATGATTAGAGTGCACTTAACACTATTTAAGGAAACCCTGTGTAAGATAACTGTAAGCCCTAAGGGGAGGAAATTCTCCAGCTGATCTGAAAGTTGGGATTCACAAAAAAGTCATAAAACAATATTTTAAGTTCTCTCAGGCTCCATGCCCAAACAGTCATGCCATCGTGAGATATAGACACTCAGAGGCATTCCTCTAAGGCAAGACCTGCTCACCAATTTAGAACTACTGCCGAGCCTCATGCAAACATGAAGCCCGTGCAGGTGAGGAGCCTGGAGGACTTGCAGGGTTCCCAGTGCCTCACAGCACCGTTCTCCACACCTTCTGACCACCACACCCACAGATCGAATGCAGCACTTGGTCTGGGCTTCAAGTCTCCAGGATATCATACTCTGAAGGTACGGCTTCTGCCTTAGCGATTTCACTGCATCCCCAGGTACACGGGAAGAAGACCGAACTCACTAGCAATGTGTTACAGCATCACGCCTGAGCCTTCTCATCTCCAGCTTCGTTTGATTGCACGTTTTCATTGATCAGCAAGCCCAACCTTGCATCCACATTTCACTCGCTTTGTGGAGACTTTGTATGTGTGAGTGTGGGTTTGTGCGCACGGATGGGGTAGCCCTGGAGCCCTAGAGCCCTGGAGATGGAGGTATAGGCAGTTCTGAGCTACCTGATATGGATGCTGGGACCTGAACTCAGGTCCTTTGCAAGAGCAGCACGTGCCTTTAACCCTTGAGCTATCTCTTCAGCTCCTAGGTTTATGTTTGAAAGAAGGCACTGTCCCACTTCGGGGCCTGGCACAGATACTCTTGCCTTCTTTGACTTTCTACAGAGCAACTCTCCAAATCTCTGCCACAGTTCCCTCTAGCCTGACCTGCATCCCGAGGCCACCTTCCTCATCGCAAGATCTTTCATAATTGTGCCCTTCCCACTAGGGACACGCGTCACTATTCTAACTAAGTGCCTGGGTGATAGATCAGCTTGGGCCACCTTGCTGGATGACCAGCTCCGGTAGGAAATATCTCCCTCTGTTAGCACCGCACTTGGGAGGATGAACGGATAATTCACGGATGAGGAAGAGTATTCCTCAGCAGCAGCCTGCCATTTTGGCCAGATGATGCTCACATTGGGGTACCTTGGCGTCCTTGTTTATCATCATGAGATGGCACGCCACAAGACAACATTTCATCGTTTCGTAGAATTCAGTCAGTGGCTGGAGGCTTTGTTACACTGCTGTGAGACAGAGCCTCAGAACAATTTCCTCCCTCCTCTCTTCCCTTGAGCACTCAGCAACCCGTCTTCCCTCTGTCTCTAAGAATTGCTTCTCTAGGAGCCGCATGGAAAGGCCAGCAGGCAGTGTCTGTTCTGGATTTATTTAATTCACGCAGAATATCCTTGGGGTTCACCGATGACGCAGCTCGTATCAATACTTACTTCGTTTTAAGCCATACGGCCAACAGGTATATACGGTCCTCTCCATTACCTACCCGGCTGTGGTTGGGTGTTTGGGTCTAGCCTCTCCACTGGTACCTAAGTGCCTCTTGGTTGCTTACTTCAATTCTTCTAGCTGTATCTAGAAGAGTGACAGCTAGTTAGACAGAAATTCTGTGTCTGTCTGTCTGTCATCTGTTTTTGGAGCTCCATGCTAATTTTTGTAGCAGCTACTTCGTCCCCTGTCCCATCAGGTATACACAGGACTTGCCATATCTCTGTAGCTGTGCCAACGCCACTATTTCCTGTCTCATAGGAGGAGCCCCTCCAACAGGTATGACGTGCCACCTCAGGGCAGTGCTTCTCCAGGTCTTTTTGACCATTTTTTTTCTCTCTCAGAGCGTTTGGAGCTGGGATTCAGCCTAGAGTTTTTCTGGATTTCATTTGGACTTGGGATTGATGTGCTCTTGACTAGCATGCCTGGACATGGGCTGAGCTTACCTGGCTAGCATGGGTGCCTCTTGGGAAATTCAGGTAGCCTTCAGGTAGTATTGAGGAGAGCATTGGGTATGAAGCCTTCACACAATATGAAGCGTCATGTAATTGTTCACTGCCAAACTACCTCCCACAAGCATCCAGCCTCTCGGCTGCCCCAAATTCTCTGACTGGCCCCTCCACATCTCAGACTTGCTGCCTTGGCCCACCCTGTGTTCCCAGAAGCTGTTGCCTTTTCAAAGGGGGAGGGTGACAACCTCCTTTCGACAATCAGTTTCAGACTAACTGCAAACAATGCCCGTCTGTGTTATCCTCACCCCCCCCCCTCTTTTAGGACAGGTCAAGGTTTCTCATTATTAACCTACTGACATTTTGGGTCAAAATAGTTCTTTGTAGGGGAGCTGGTCTGAGCATTGAAGAGTATCTAAAATGATCTCCAACAGCAGTGTTGTGTATGTCTGTGTCTGTGAGTGTGTATGTTTGTGTGTGGTGTGTGCATGTGTGTGTCTGAGTCAGTGTGTATCTGTCTCTGTGTGTGATGAATACATGTGTGTACATATATGTGCGTGTTCAGGTATGCAGATCTAAATGTGCATAAGTAGCCAGCATCCTGTTTGCCCATTATGAACCAAGCACTTGCCCAGTGTTACATCTGTGCTTGGGGAGGAAGAGAAATTGTGGTTTAGTGACGGCAATGCTTACTCTCCTGTCCAGATGCTATGGAGGCAAAGGGCACTGACTCAGCACACAGTATCTACTGTAAAAGCACGAGGGCCTGAATTTCACCCCTCAAACCCTCCTGAGAAACAGATGCACGGAAACATGCCTGCAATCACAGTTGGGGATGTGGAGGCAGCAGAATGCCTGGAGCTCGCTGACAACCAGTCTAGCAAGATTAGCGAACTCCGGGCACCCGCTGTCTCGGAAAATGAGATGAAGAAGAATCTAGGAAAGGACACTGTGTGTCCACATGTGCATTTGGATCTGCACACACACCTGAATATGTTCACACATAGGTTCATCTCACACACTCACATATATACACAGAGATGTATTCACACACACACACACACATGAACATACCATACACAGATGTGCATACTCACACGCACATGAACATACCACATACAGACATGCACACTCATGCAACCAGAAAAAACACACAAAAATATACACACACACATAGACGCACAGAATTACATTCACACACACACATACTCAGATGCACACACACATGAATGTTTATACATAGGCTAATTACACACTCACACACACTCAGGTGCACAATACATACACATACTCGCATGCACATATTCACACACACACTCAGATGCACACACCCATATTCACATACTCACACTCACACATACACACACACACATGTTCCTGCTCTCTCTCTCTCTCTCTCTCTCTCTCTCTTACACACACACATATTGAGATACACATACACATTCACATACACACACACACATGCATGCACAACACACAACACACAGACTTACCATGTTCTCCCATGAGTACAGACCTTTTCTAATGTTTGATTCTAAACTCACAGAGATAGTTTTGCCACTTATAAGTAAAGGGTATGCAGGAGGCTGAGGAGAACTACAGTTGCCTCTAACTTCCTGAGCTCCTGGTCACCTTGTCTATGCTAACAGTTGCAACCTTGGAGACTAGTGACGAGGTTGTCTATAAATGGGATAAATGGGTTAGAGAAGTAGAATCCTCCTGTCAGGTACAGTGCAGGGAGCACCGGGTATTTGTAAAGTATCTTCTGAACAAAGGATAGATGAAGGAGAGAGAGAAAGAGACCAAGAAAGAGAAAAGAGGGAATTAACAGGAGGAACCTTAGGACAGCTTGATTTCAGGCCCTTATGGAGGAGACATGGTGGCACGGGAGGTCTCTCTTTTTGTGTATGGGTCAAGATGAAAGTGCTTCCTGTGGCAATCGGGTTTCACTGTTAACTTTGCTGGATTCAGCATCAAGTAGGGAACACTGGGTGCATATGGGAGTATTTCTAGTGCGCTTTAACTGAGGAGGCAATGACCACCCTGGAACGTACGCAGCACCTTGCCTAGGTAAGAAAGGAGAAGGCAACTGTATTCACAGCCAACCCGAAGAAGGGTATCAACACTTATCTCTCTGCTTACTGACACCAGGCACAGCGTGACTGGACATGTCAACTCCCTCATCTTGCTCCCTGCATGGCGGACTGTACCTTTAAACTATGAAGCAAGGGAAGCCTTTCCTTAAAAGAAGCTCTTGTTTGAGCTCCTGGCATTACCGCTCTTCCTGTGTTGGCTCTGGTGAAGTGGAAACTTTGAACCCTCTGTGGATCAGTAGGTGAGATTTACCAGGGCTGGCCTCAGTAACTACATTCATAACATCAAACACTTGAGAGGTTCCTGCCACTTGAGAAAATATCAAAAGATAAAAAGAGTAAAGTGGGTAGTCAGTGAAAAGTGGGTAGACTTTCCAGATGTCAATATGTATTCCTGTGCGGGGAACTCATAGACGAAAACTGGGTGAACGAGCGTCATGCAAGCAGCTGCCAGTCAACAGCAGCCTCGGCCAGAACCTTCAGAAATGTGGAGTGTTCCCCTTTCAGCACAACTATGGTTCCTGCACATGAATGCCTCCTCCAAATCCTATTTTGTCCAGTATTCAGGCTTCGTAAAGGGCTAGACATTCCTCCCGACAGTCTGGCGGATGCCCCGCTCACAGACGGTCACTCAAAGACGTGTATGAAACAGTCAGCATCGCAAAGGTGCCCGGTCCTGGATTTTTATTTAATTGCTTTTGACTTCCAACAATGGGGGAGTACTGAGCTGTGGCAAGACAGCAAAAGCCTGCGCCGGAGACGATGTATCTATTATCTCCCCGATGAAGGTCATCGACCTATGACAGTCAGAGTAGCGGAAACATTAGAAATCACATGCAATTTAATCTTTACACAAATACAGGGGCAGCATCACAATGCCTGAATAATGAAGACTCTGGTGGGGAAAAGGAAAGCCTGTCCCCGAGGGGAGCCTTCATTTTCTCTCCTGCACTGTGCTGGCCTGTACCTCTGTGAGATGTGCACACTTGGCTGACACATGTATTAATGGTATTTTGGCTGGAAGAGAGTCGATGTTTTCTGTGATTACTCCATGCAGCTGTGACTCAGTTGTTCTTCCTCCCTCATCGGGGCCATGTGTCAACTCCTGGAGACCATTTGTTCATGGAACAGCTGTCATCCAGAGTGAAATGAAGCCTTTCCCTCCCGTTCAGAGAGCTTGGGGTGTCTGCTTTCCACAGCGCACTGCTACATCCAGGAGTCCTTCAGAAAGTTATAAGGAAGAAAGTACTGGTCGGGAGGCAATATGAATGGAAAGCCCAGTGCGACCCTGAGAGACCCAAGGCAGAATGAAGAGCCCGGTGGTCATCGCCTTCATCAAGAGTGTAGAATGGAGGGATGGTTCACTGGCAGCCCTGGCTCTGTGGGATGGCCCAAGGCTCTGTAAACAGACCTACATGTGTCTGTGGGCTCTCCAAGCCAGGTGCACAACTCCTGGAGAAGTAGGTAAGGCTAAACCCCAGTCCCCAACTGTGACAGTGAAAGTTGATTATCAATTTGATAGGATCTAGGGCCACCAAGTAGACACAGCTCTGGGTGTGCTAGAGAGGGGCTTTGTAGAATGGGTTTCTTGGGGTGGCAAGAGCCTTCCTCCATGTGGATGGCACTACTCCACAGGCCTGAACTGAATAAGAAGAGAAGACAGACTGAGCAACAGCATTCGTCTCTCAGCTTCCTGACAACAAGCACCATGTGACCAGACACCTCAGGTTCCTGTCACCATCCCTCTCTACCAAGGTAGAAGGAACCTTAAATCCCCAAGTCTTTTGTCATAGCAACCAAAGAAGTACCCGATCCGCTCACCTCCACTGAATCTCAGGGACAATGAGAAGGGGGCCATCTCATGACGTAAAGATTCCTCTACTACACAAGAGATGAGGCAAAGGCACCAGAACCCAAGACCAAAAGAATAGCATGTGGGTGTGAGGGAACGGCCCTAACCCCAGGAGTGTGTGGTTCTTCAATCCTCCCTCACTCGTATCTGAACGAACGGTTACTTGCAGAGTAATTGTAGGTACAAATGAGGGGTGAAGATAACACAGAGGACACCCTACCTCACCTCTGGCCACCGTGCCCCTCTGTGGCAAGATTGTGTCTAATGCCCAACATTCTTCTCCCTAAAGATACACAGACTGGGGTGTTAGTGGGGGCGACACCATTCCTCCATGTAGATCTCACTTGGCCTTGCCTACAGCCCTTCCTCTTTCTTGGGAACCAGTGTGTCACAGGTCATTATGCCTTCTTATGCTCTCTTATTGTGACCGTCACCCCGGCTTTCTGATTCTGATGAGCATCACAATTAAGGAGGGCTGGTTGGGTTCCTGGCAATGTTTCTAACTGAATTTGTTAGATGTCGTACTCATAGTCATAGCCTTTTGGAGGATCAGATACTAAACCTTGTCATACTTAAGGAGCCTCTGACTGATGTTCTCTGCCGTAAGAGCTTGGGTTCTATGCTTCCTCAGGGTGCTAGCTTATCCAATCGCTTCCTCCGTTTCTTTCAATATGGGACTCAATTATCTTGTACTTTCAGTTGAAGTCCAATATTAATAATATCTATTTACTTTTTATTAATTAAGTTTGTTTTTAGACAACTTCATACATATGTACAGGGCACATACTTCGGCTCCCATCCTCTCTCATCTTTCTAGTAACTTCCCATCCTTTTCGTCCCTGTAGGTCTCTTCTCTCAATCATATATATTCACTTTATTTCGGGACATACTGAATTGAACCAGCCCCTTCCATGTTACCACCCATTTGGAGCTATCTGTTGGAACCTGGTGATCTCAGCACTGGGTACGTAACTGAAGACAGTGACTCCCCATCTCCTGGAACTTATTGATAAGAACAGTTGGACAGTAAGGGATAGAGCCCCATGAGCCTTTCTCCCATCCACAAGTGATTGTTTGCAGAGCCAGTCTTGTGCGGTGGGCTAACTGTAGCTGTTGTGAACTCATGGTCACAGTGATTGTGTCATGCCTGGGGAATGGCATTTTTCCACCCTTCTTCCCATCTTCCAGCTCTTATGAGCTTCCTGTCACCTCTTCTGAAGCATTCCCCAAGCCTTAGGAAAAGGTAAGGAAAAAAATGATATAACGAGATGTTCAGAAAAATGAATGGAATTAGAAAAATGGTATTGAGTGACAAAACCCAGGACCAGAAACATGCAGGCCATGTGATCTCTGTCATTTATGGATCTACTCTCTTAACTTTCTTTGTTTGATCTGGAGCAGCCAAGGGAATGAGAAAACTAAGAGAACATGGAGGAATTCCTCAAGAGATGTGGGTAGTAGAACACATAGAAAAAGAAGGGAAATGAAGACAGGCAATTCAAACAGAATTGTGTCGCATCCACGGTCCAGAGAAGAGAGAAGTGAATGCAAGCATGCTCAAATGCTTTCTTAGTTGTGCTCAGCTCTGTTTTTCAACTCTCATACAGTTCAGGACCCTGCCTAGGGAATCATGCTGCCCACAGTGGGCTTCATCTTCCCATATCAGTTTATTTCATCAAGACCGTCCTCTACGCACATGCTCATAGACCAACTCAATGTACATAATCTTTCATTGAGACTTCTCAGGTGAATATGTTATGTCAAATTGACAATCAGAGCTGATATCGCGGGAACCTATGCTGTCTCCTTGATGGGACTTGGGACCAGCTCCACAGAAAAAATTCATGCTTAATATTGAGCAACAGCCCATGCCTGGAGAGGTCATATATATGCCCAAGTTAAGAATTTACTACAGTTGTTTAACTAAATTGATATAGCATCAAATTCCCTTCCAAAATCAGTGCTTAGAACCGTAGAAAAGCTACTCTCAGACTTCACCTGAGAGCTTCTCTGAAGCGTGAAGCTGTGAATGCCGAGATCTATATCCCACATGCTGAGAGAAAGTGACAATTCAGGCCTTGTCCTAAAACAGACTATAACTGAGGTTGCTCAAAACTTTTTCCAGATTTTGCTGCCAGATACTTTATTGGCTTCTCCATCCCTTTGGCCAATCCCCATTCAAGTGGAGGCTTTCATTTATTCTAAAGGACTTTCCCTTCCTGTTGCTGCCAGACAACCCAGGCTTATTTTGGATATGGTACTCTATACACTTACTGCTACCAGGATGAGAGTACTTGAGGGCCCTATCTTTCGGCAGAGCAAGACCATGTACAATTATAAACTGTTTGGTCATATAGATATCCCAATTGTTAGTGTGCTTATCTATCTATCTATCTATCTATCTATCTATCTATCTATCTATCTATCTATCTATCTATCTATCTAATCTATCATCTATCTATCATCTATCTATACATCTATGTATCTATCATCTGCCTATGTATGTATGTATCTATATCTATCATCTACCCATCCACCCATCATATGTCATAGCTAAGCTATCATCTATACCTTTATCTCTTCTCCTCCTCCTCTTCCTCCTCTCCCTCCTCTTCCTGTTGTTATACTACCTCTGTCTTCTCCCTCTATCCCATCTCTTCTGCTCAGCCCTACTCTCTATCTTTTTTACCTTCCCACTCTAACAGTGAGAAACCTGGTTGGCACATTCCACTACCCATGAATTTTCTTGAGAAGGATCATTACCCACGAAATTGTGGAAGAATAGTTATAAGGACATCTCGCTTTCTTTCAAGCATAAGACACTCTGACTTATTCTGTGTCGGGCTCTCTGGTGCTTGAACTGGCTCTCTTGGTCAGAATAGTCTATAAACACAGATACTATATAGACTTTCCAGTCTGACTGCTATGCCTGCAACTTCTCAGCAAGCTGAGTCTTGTCCCCAAAGAACTCCTGGACACGATGGCCCACTCGATGCTCTTTCCAATTCCAGCTAATCCCATCACACTCTGACGTCCCTGTGTACCACACTGCAAATTGCTCTCAATCCACTTTCATGAATTAGTTATAATAGCTATCTTTATTTAAATTTCAACCAAACAACATTCTAAAACTATTGACGCTTTATGTTTATTTATTTTGCTTTGTTTTCATGCCATGTTAACTAGAAATTACCTCTCACTTGAAACCAAACACGAATTCAGGGACTCGTTTACCAAAATAAAAGTAGTTTTGTTTTTAATTTGTTTGCTTTGTTTTGTCTCTGTGAAGTGGACATTTTCCTCCCGTGATTAGACAAAAAGAGTTAGATTGCAGCGTATATGGCTGTGAGACAAATTCAGAACTACTCCATGGGATTGTCTGGCCTTTGCATGAAGAATTAATGGGGGACACACCAAGAAAGCAGCAGCAGTGGCAAAAATGCCCACACAGCATCATCATCAGTGACACTGTCATCTTTACACTAAGCTATGTAAGTTATCTTTGTCCCTAGCTATGGAGGTAGCAGTCAAGTCCAAGGGATGATAGGCTGCATGGTAGAGTTGACGTTCCTAATTATGGTTTCCTTTATTTCCAGTGGGGCTACCTTTTCAGTAATGGCATGTTTCCTTCCTTGCTTTTTTTCCCCTCTAAAATGATACTTTATTTGATTATGACTCCATACTATTTTTACTTACAGCAGAACATCATTGTTTTAAACTGAGAACAGGGCGTTTGAGTTCTTTTTATTAGTTAACTATTAGTTTAATTTTTTTTTTACTGAGGCGATTGAAAGACACTTTTTAAAATCTTATTCGTTTTCTTTCATATGTGTAAGTGTTTTACCTATATGGGCACCACATGAATGCCTGATGCCCATAGAGGTCAGAAGAGGGCACTGGGTCTCTTGGAACTGGAGCTATCAGTGGTCATGAGCCACCAGGTAGATGCTAGGAATGGAACCCTGGCTCTTCAAGGGCAAGAAGTGTTCTTAATGGCTAAGCCAAGCCATCTTTCTGGGCCCCGGAGTCATGATTTAAACTCAACTCTATTTTTAGGCTTAGTTTTCTTCTTTTTTTTCCGTTTCTTTTTTTTTTAAATAATTTTATTTTTCTTGGATATTTTATGTATTAACATTTCATATGTTATCCTCTTTCCCCCCTCTCCCTTCCCCCCTCTCCTCTCCCCCTGCTTCTATGAGGATGCTCCCATTTCCACCCGCCCACTCCAACCTCAACACCCTGGCATTCCCCTATACTGGGGCATCAAGCCTTCACAGGACCAAGGGCTTTTCCTCCCATTGATGCTTGACAAGGCCATCCTCTGCTACGTATGTGGCTGGAGTCATGGGTCCCTCCATGTGTACTCATTCTTCCTTGCTTTTGAGCACGCTTCAAATATATGACTACAAATTTTCACTCTATAATGAAGTAAACAGTAAGTACCTCTAAGGTAGAGTATGGAGTTGCATATGGAGCATATGCCCCAGAATGAAGTAGTGAGGTCATATGGTAATTCTACTTCCAAATGTTTGAGAAATCTCCAACGGATGGCCACAATGGCTATGTTAATTTGCATCCTTTCCAACAGTGAATTCTGTGAGAGTTTTTTTTCTCCCCACATCCTCTGCCATGTCTGTTATCACCTTTTTTTGATGATAGCCATTCTGATTCGGCTAAGGTGCTATCTCAAAGTGATTTAACGTGCATTTCCCTGATGGATAGGAGTATTAAGCACTTTAAAAAACTAGTTATTGGCCTTTGGGGGCTTTTGTTTGTTTGTTTTTGAAAACTGTCTTTAGGGTTCACCTGCCTTTTTTGTTGATAGTTGGTTTTACATCCTTGTTACTTAATTTCTTCAGCTCTTTGTAAATTTTATACATCAGGCCATTGTCTAGAGTGTAGCTGGTAAGTACCCTCTGCCTTTCTGCAGGCTGCCCGTCAACATTACTGATTATTTCCTTTGCTTTCCAGAAACCTTTTGTTTTCCTGTCACTGACACATAGGCTCGGCCCCTGTGTTGTTGGCATTTTAAAAGTTCTTGCCTACCCAAGTATCTTGACAAGTATCCCCTGTGCTTTCTTCTAAAAGCTTCAGCATTTTGAGTTTTAAATTGAGGTCTTTGATCCCCCCCACACCCTTGAATTCAATTTTTGTATAAGATGAAATATAACAATCCAATTTCACTCTTACGCAGGTAGAAATCCAGTTCTGCCAGCACCATTTGTTGAATGGGCTATCTTTTAAAAATTAAAAGAGCACAGTTTTGTGATTCTATTTCTGGATCCCCACTCTGTCCCATCAGCCTCTTCTTTAACGCCAGGACAGGGCTGACTGTCACTATAGCTCTGGAGTGTAATTTGAGGTCGGGTGCTGTGATGCCTCCAGTAGTGTTCTGATTCCTCAGAGTTGCTTTGTTCACCTGTGGCTTTTTCTGGGTCCATGTGAGATCTCGCAGTGTTTTCTACAAGCTTGCTGTCTCAGATGGAGTTTCCATTGCTGTGTTAAAACACCACAGCCAACATCAACTTGGGAAGAAAGGGGGTTATTTCAGATTACAAGTCTCAGGTCACTGAGGGAAATCATGGCAGGAACTTGAACAGGGTGGGAATCTGGAGGTAGGAAATGTAAGAGAGGGTATGGAGGAATATCGCTTAGTGGCTTGCTTACTTAGATTACTTTCTTATAGCACCCAGGGCCACAAGCCCAGGGCTTGCACTGCCACATTGAGGTGGGTCCTCCTATGTCAATAGTCAATCAAGAAAATACACAACACACTTGCCCACAGGACAACCTGCTGGGGCATTTTCTCCATTAAGATTCTCTTTCCCAAAATGTCTACAGCTTGTGTCAAGTTGATATAAACCCACCTAGAACACCTGTGAAATGTGACATGGGGACTGTGATAGGAATGGCATTAACTCTACAAATTAATGTTGGTAGTCAACATTTTCCACAGCTTTAACTCTGCCTGTCCGCGTCTTTTAAGTAAAGGATTGTGTCAACTGAAAGTAGCAAGAGTGTGATGTCTTCCCTTTTATCGCTATTTCTTATATGCTTTGCTTTGGTCTAATTGCTGTAGATAAAACGTTGAGCACTATATTGAACAAGAGAGAGGAAGGTGGAGAGCCTTACCCCAGTCTTGATGGTATTGCTGATTTATTCAATATAACAAAGAATTGAAATAAGCCTACTTGCCCCTCAACAGATGAACGCATAGAGAAATTTTTAAATATATATTGAAATACTATTCAACTCTAAAGAAAAATGAAGTTTTAAAATGTAAGAAAATTGATAGGATTATAATGTATAATATTAAGGGACGCCGTCCAAGCTCAGAAAGAAAAACTACCCATGTTGTGTCTCATACTTGGAATGCATGGAATACGTGTGTGTGTGTGTGTGTGTGTGTGTGTGTGTGTGTGTGTGTGTGTGTGTGTGTGCATATGAATGTACGTGTAGATACATATATAATTCAAATGTGAAAAAGTGACAAGAAATGCTAAATATAAGGGAACAATGAAGGACTGAATACAGATAACAGACATGACTTATGAAAGAAGATATAAAGCTAATTGTCTAGTTCCAGTTCTGTCATGGGTTTTGCACTTCAGTGGTGGATAAAGTGTGTATGATACTGAAAGGGTGAAATTCAACATGAGGCTCCACAAATTCCACTCTGTGCTCTTCTGCTAACTATGTAGAAATTATTTGTATTACAGAGAATTAGGGTATAGTTAATTTGGGTATGAGATGGTTTTATTTGCCAATATTTACAATAGAGTTTATAATAATTAATTCTTTATTTCAATCAATGTGGAATATTTTCCCTTTGCAGGATCAGAGGATGTGAATGTAAGCTCTTGACATCATAAGTCATCCAGCCCCTGTAATGGGCTATTTCCCATTCTGTATTTCCTGTTCCTGCAGGGACCTGTAAAAATACAGAAGAAGATGGAGATTTCCCTAAGGCATGATGGGCTAGAAGGATGCCAGCCTTAACTTCTGTTCCCCATGCTTCATCTGAATTGAGAACTCATCCTTCTTTGTGTTGTGTATGGTGTTGTCCCTCTATCCTAGAAACAGGCTCTTTAAAAAACAAAACAAAAAAAAAAACTTTTGTTCTTTGTGAACTTCACATCATGCACCCCAATACCACTCATTTCTCCCTACCCTCATACCCACCATCAACTCTAATGACCTCATCACCAACAGAGAAAAAAAGTCTTGTTATGGAAGCTATAGTGTGCATGCCTACATTTTTTGCAACCGACTTTTAATAATGGTTCAACCTCTCCTCTAGCTCACCACCCAGCAGAGGTCGTGGAAGGGAAAAGTTACTAGGATGTGGGGGAAGTGGACCTGTTCATCAATAGTTCTTTGGGGTGAGCTCGATCTTCTTTGGCAGCAGTTCAGTCCTGTAGCAAACACTAAGTATGAATCAGCAGCTGCAGACCAGTCCTCTTGGCAGGTAGACACCAGATACAAACCAGCAACTGTAGTCCAATCCTGAAGAAACCACCAGGCTCACCAACCAGCGTGAAGCAAGGGTACTGAAGCGACAAGCTGTCACAGGAGCCTCAGGAGCAGTTCTTGGGTGAGTTTCTCTCAATGGCATCATTACCACAACTTGAGCTCAACAACGCTATGCAAGGTGAACAAATACATGCATGCTTTTAGCAAAGAATAGTGAGGCGGAGCAAACCAAACCAATGCTCAGTGTCTGGCTCCTACTGTCCGTAGGTCATATTTATATTCCTTCATCAAGTGTTCTTTCATGTGTGCTCGCTATATTCAATCCTCCTTTCACCTGTGTCTGCTTCAGGAAAACATTATTTCACGTGTCTGCTTTAGCAAGATATCCATTCACCTGTGTGCCCCAGCAAACCATCATTTGACATAACTAACTTTCCAAAGAACTAGAAGTTTCCACTTCAGGAGTGTGTCACAGTATGTTGTACAGTATACCCTTTCTTTCCATACTGCTTTGCTTACAAATGTTCATTGCAATGACTCGTTGCTCTGGTGTGAAGCCTCTGGTTTCTGATAACCTATAAATTCTGAGCCCTCACTGGGACTCCTCTTAGATATCCTGTTGTTGTTCTACATCATATAGATCCTGTAGTTTTAGATCTATACAATGGGTCCCTTCCTGCACCACAGCAGTTCACTGATGGGTAGATGCTGGTGTGAACCAATTGGAGGCCCTGGATCTGGGCCTGAAAGGTAGATATCTGAGCTGGTCAGTCCATCAGTCCTCTCCCTCTCATACCTCAGGGCTGGTTTACCAGCAAGTCCCACTACCAGGAACAGCTCTATCCCGATGCCCAGTCAAGATGCAGGTCCTGCTTCCCTGTGTTAAACAGGCTACTTTTACTCTATTTGACAGTAAATTCTAAATTTTTTTCTAGTAGAGTCTGCCTTAATAGAGTTCCTTAAGAGAACACAAAGAAAGTTTCGTCAATGATCTCATCTCTTCTCCACCTCCCCAGACTGTCAGCTGAAGAGGCCATCTGAACTCACAATCTTCAGACTCTACGACAGAGTGAAGCTTTGTTGTTTTGACAACCAAGATGTAACTCAGCAAGCCAGGTACCAAGCTGCCTGCTATTTCAGTATTTTCATGATTTGGCAGATTTTAGTTTTTGAGCTCCGGGCGTTGGGAGCTTTTGTTTTTTGAATTCAATGACACGGCAGGCTAAAAAAATGAAACCTTCCACGATACTACGATTGAGTCAGCTACTGAGCAGGACGTTCATGCAATCTGAATGGAAATTTCCAATGGCAATCAGTCAAACATGCTGTAGTCTATAACCTCGCACTGCCACATTTCCACACATCATTGTTCCTCTGTGATGTGTCTCAGAGCTCGAATCAGTACCCTAAGTCCCCACGGTTCTCAAAAGTTGGCATTTCCTGTGATATCACTTGCCAGCATAGCCATTCTTCCTGTGTGTGAACTACTGTGGGAAATGTGGTTCAGATGTAAAATGCACTCCTACCCCAGGTTTGTGTACTTCCATGTTTGGTCCCCAGCTGACACTACTGTTTTGAGAAGATGGTGTATAACCCAGGATGTGGGGTTTACCCAGTAGACAAAGAACACTAGGGATGGGCACTGAGGGTTACAGAGTCCACTCTAGCTGTAGCCCAGTGCTCTGCTTCCTGATTCACCAGCATTGGAGTGTGCTAGACCAGAAGCTTCCACCACCATGGACCCAGCCATTCAGTTACCATGCCTTCCTAGTCACAATGGACTGTGTCCTCCAAAACCGTGAGCCAAACTAATGCTCTTCTTTCTGAAGTTACTTTTGTTGGCATTACTCATAATAAACCAATGAGTATTATAGGTGGTTTGATTACGTTTGCAATAAAATAGCCACATCACTGTTCTTAGAAAAATAAGCAAGTCTTTAGATTTTTAAACACTTATGCAACAGCTTTGACTAGAACTGTAGCTGGGATGACTGATGTGAAACTGACTCAGAGGGTCAGAAAGAAACACATACATACCCTCCGTGTGAAGTCATGGTTCCCTTTGAGATGTGCAGGGGACACAGTGGTGAACCAAGCCTTACGAGTGAGAGTTGGGATACTGCATCTACTCCCTCGCTCTAGCCTCTGAGTGAGCAGGCACATAGGGTCACGGTCCTCATCCATGTCGTATACCAATGGAGAGTTCCCTTAGTGTAATAGTGATCAGGGCAGGAGGAAGGGTGGAGGTGTTGGCCCAGAGGACATGGTAGAATTGCTGGACCTGGAGCAAAGGCATCCGGTGCTGTCTGAAAGCAAAGCCAAGGTAGACAGAGATGTGAAAACAATACTGTCAATGGGAGTAATGCATTCGCCTTAAACTACCTCTCCGGACCTCCCTGCTTCCATACCACTCCTGATGCGTAAGAGGAGGAGACTCCATTCCCTTTACTTGTATTAGAACCTACACTCATGAGGACAGAAGCAACGCCAGCCAACTAAAGCAGATGCTAAGATAAACACCTGAGGACTAGGCGAAGCAGTTCTGTAGCCCGTGGCTTGAATGCTGTCCCCAGATCTGCCCTGGATGGAGATGCCACCCCAACCTAGCAGGGAGAAGCATCACAGAATACAACGTGACGCTGCTGGCTGGGACCTGCCCCTGCTCTCTAGGCTGTGGTGGCCTCTTACCAGCTCAGGATGAAAAGCTGTTCTGCTCCTTGGAATGAATAGCTCAGGGCATGAGGTGACGCCTGGGTGTGTCTGTAGTGTAAAGAGGCTACAGCTTCTCTGGTGAGGGTGGAGACAGATAAAGTGATGCCCAGTGAATATACATGCATGTGAGGAACATGGCATTGGCAGGTTGACATTGAAAATGGCTAGGGATAGTGCTTGAAGCTATATGTTCATTTTAGGGTAACGATGTCACGTTACAAATGCAAGGTAATGAATGGTCTTTGAGCACAAATACCTTGGCCACCCAAGAGCACACCAAAGTTATTAGGGCATTAGTTCCACAAAGCTACGGGGAGCTGTTGGAAGATGAGTGTGCATCTGCATTCCCAGCTTCCAGCCCAAAGTAGACATACAGCTAATGCTACAGGAATTCTAGAAGTCGCAGGACACCCCAAGTTATAAGAACTGGACCCCCCACCTTGCAGACAGTTTAGATCTGACGTTCCCATGATGCTTATCAGCTGCTCTGGGGATAAGCTCTGTGTCTGAAGAAAATAGAGAGACCTGACTTGGGTCATATCCTGTATCCACTGAGATGATGCTGCACTCTTTCATTTCTAACCTAGGAAGCCAGGCTTGGTTGGTTATTGGGTTGGAAATCTAGCCAAACCTGAGGATCGAGGTTATAACGGCAGGAAGTAATTCATGGTGGTTTGTGCAAAGGATTGAGAAACTATTCTGTACACAGCAAACACAAAATTCCCAACCATCAAGATTTGGGGCTAATGGGGCCTGAAGATGTAGTTCAATAGGTAGAGCGCTTGTCTAGCATGCAGGGAACTCTGGGTTCCATCCCCAGTACTATAAACATTGGTGATCCCACCACTCCCAAGATAAAGTCAAGAGGCTTGGAAGTTCAAGATTACTCTCAGCTTAAGAGTAGATTCGAGGCCAGATTGGGATACATGGAAGCCTGAATCCAAAAGTGTTAATAATTAGGAAAACGTGGTTACTTAAGAATGAAAACTTTTACCTTTCTGTTTGTACTCGTCTCTTCAAATGGCCCCGAGCTGTGAGCATGTAAGCACAGCACGGCTGAGTAGCTCTGACTCTCACACACTGGAGATCCTCTTGCCTTACAGGTGCTTTGACAGAATTTCTGAGACAGCATAGCTCTACAAAACAGTGTCACTCGGGAGTTCTAGACTGGGGTGAATTCACCTCTGGGTCACCTTTGTGGTTCACTGAAGCTAAATAGGAATTGCACCATCCAGTGTGATCCTAGAGATCAAGTCGCCCACAGCAAGGCCTCTGAGTCTTCCCTGCTTCCACTTCCTATCCAGTTATACCCGGTTATATCCAGTTATATGTGACAGCGTCTTTACCAAACAAACAATGTTCCGGGACAGAGCAAGATGTGAACTTGTAGGCTGTTTACAAAACAATGGCCACGTGAGTAAGGTAACTGGTCTCCCACGGCTGCGAACGGCAAACTCCAAGGCTGTGAAAAATGCAGGAAGGCAATTCAGGGTATAAATAATAAAAATAGCACTCAGGCTCTGAGTTGGCTTATGTCTGATGGAAATGTAACTCTCAAGTCAAGACAGTCCTCTGGGCTTCCCCGAAGTGTAATGTCTGTATTTACTAACAAAGAGATTTATCCCAGCATGCTTTGGGTGATCCTGTTGCGAGCCTCAAGCTGATGAGAGAGGCATTACTCGTAAATATGAGAAACTAATGCTTTAAGTCCTTGCTTTGAGGACCGGGTAGTCTCCTGTCCCCTGACTAATTAAATGCAGTCAAGGAGGCTCATTCATGTAAATATGTGTTTTGGTTTTGTTCCTAATGCAGAACCCTACCTGCCTCTTGAAAACTCATCTCCACTCACATGTGCAAAATTTATGTGGGATCAAGTAAAGTCAGCCATGCCAAGCATAATTACAAAGCTGGTGGGAACAGGAGAGACATCACGCGGGCTTTGTTGAGGTCTTAATTAAAGTAGAATTCCCCCAGTGTAATATGCTTGCAAGACTTTTAAAGATAATCATTTCTTCCATATTACAAAAAGTTATTTTAGGGGGACAATAAAATAATTTTTAATATACAAGTGTAAAAATATTACTAGTCTCCCCAAATAGGAAAAACGAATCCTTTAGAGCCATAAACAGCTTTGGTACATTTAATATCAAATAGCTGTAGTTGCTTTTGCACAAAATTTTATAATTTGCAGGGGTTCAGGGCAAGAGGCCTGGCCTCAGGAATCAGGAGGTAAAACTGTCTTATAAAGTTGTCCTGAAATATAGCAGGATCATATATCAGCCCCCGATCAACGAAGGCATCATAACTTGTAACTGTTGCGTGGGAAGGAGCTGAGTGGGCGGCAGGCAGCAAAGTGAGAGTGTGGGAATAAGAGGAAGCATGTCCCCTGCACCTTCTGGTGGTGTCACAACCTGCTTCCCTTCTTATTCTGAAAAGCTGTCACGCAATAGAACGAATGTGAAGAGTTGACAGCGGTGGCAGACCTGCATAGTGACACACGGTCCCCATACTGCGCTCCAGAGAGCCCCAGAGAAAAGTCTCTATCCCAATAGAAAACTCTCCGCTTTAGCTAACCTGAAACTTTCTTATGGCTTACCCAGTGCTCTAAGCCATGAGATACTGAACAGCCATGAAACATTCCACAGGGTCTCTCCATCCAACAGCGCGTTAGCAACTGCTCAAAGTCCCTTTGATGCTGTGATAGAATGAGGTCACCATCCATTCCTAGGAGTGGTCTTTGATTTTCTGAATTTACATACGACCAACAAGAGGATCTATCGTTGAGAGCACAGCTTAAATTCGTCTGGGAAGAAGATGCGAATACACGAGGCTTAAAAATGCAATAGGACAGGCCGCTTAGCAGCTAAAGAGGGTTTATGCTAAAGAACGGTGGATGCAATTTCCTTGAAAAAATTATAAGCGAAAGGATTGAATCTAATCTAATATCATCGCTAAAGCCTGCTGTGGTCGTGCGTAGCATTTGGCTACTACCCAGGGCCAAAGGAATAGTCCTGAATTAGCACAGCGTACAAAGCAGATTTCCGATTTTTATCAGATTATCAGCATGGCTGGCTTGCACTGACGTGCTCAGTAACATGCGGGTAAGCACTCTCAGGCATCATATTTCCGGCATGTAAAATAGCCCCGAAGCGCGTTTTAATTGTTTTAACAAGATAAAGCATGCTGTATCTGCATGAATAATATTATCAGTATTACATTAAACCTCTTCATTTATTATCGCTAATGCTACTTAAAAGAGATGTTAATAGAGTAATTCGTCCTCATACCATGACCTTGGCCAGGAGTACATGATGGTTCATATTCATTATGCTGAGCTGAGAGTGGGTTTCTGCTATAATATCACTTAATTTATATTCTGAAAAGGCTCTGGGGACAAGTCGCTCTTGTGCATTAGGTTTCTATCTAAATCACGGTATCAGAGGACAAGTGAGAGTGGCAGGTCTCTATTAACCCATCCCTGTGTGCACAGTGGGCTCTGCCATCCCACAGAGGAAAGTGCTAAACCCCCTGGTCTCATTCAACATGAAATGTACTGCTGCAAAATGTGTGTGTTTACATGCTACATATGGGGGTTACATGAGAATCTAAGTTGAAGTTTAGAACATTACTCTTGATCTTCTCTACCACTTAGGAATGAAGGCAAACACTGACTATCTTTAAAAAGTGTCACTACACGGTTCCTCTACAACAACCAGTGGGATGCGAGTGTGCACATGAGGATGTCTGTGTGTGTCCACTAACTAGCATTAGGAGTTGCTCTTGGAAAGAAGAAAATATTGCTTGTCTTGAAAAAACATAACAGCAAATAAACATGTAATTTAATATACCATGAAGTTGACGTATTTATAGCACAATTAATAACTATGAAATGTCAACATATTTCACGGTTATTAATGAGATTTCCCATTGTATTGGTATAATAAAATATTTCTGAAGTGTTTTTTAAAGTCTTTTGGATGTGCCTGGAGCTATAATATACTGGATGGTTTTACTTTATAGCCTCTGTGAGCATGGCATTGTTAAGACACAGAAGTCCAGATCCAAGCTTCAGACCTAAAAGGGACCAGTTAGGTCTTTGTAGTTTGCAGAGCAGTAATCCTCATCCAACAGGTTGAATTCCAAAGTAGCTCACACAAAAAGTAGCATAGCAAAAAATCATAGCGAATCTAAAATGAAGACCTTATAAGGCATGGAATTAGTGAGAGAGGTGCAGAAAACCGGGAGAAGGAGAGAAAAGAGACCAAGGCATTCTGGAGGCTTGCTGGCCCTCCCAGGACTACCCTAGATGCTTAGGGAAATGTGAAAATGAGTGAAGTGATTGTAATGTGAGAATGGCGATGATTATGGTTTAGAGACAGTGACAATACTGAGATAAGAATGGTGCTAGATGCTGATGGCCTTGAGGGGGTGAGGGTGATGTTGATAGAATTGGGATGGGGATGCTATTAGGAGGGGGACGGTGATAGTGTTGAGATGGTGATGCCCTGCTTTTGTGTAAATGTTGTTTATTCCTTTATACATAGTTATCTTTTAAATTACGTGTGTGTGTGTGTGTGTGTGTGTGTGTGTGTGTGTGTGTGCATGAGTTGGGATAAGGGTGGTAATGATGTTGAAATGGGGATGGTGTTGGGACAAGCATGACAGTGAGATGGGGAACTTTTAGAATGGTGTCAGGAGGAGGATATGGTAAGATGGGGATGGCAGTGAGATGGGGTAGTGATGATTTGGGGATGGTAATGGGGTGATCCAGAGGATGACACTGGGGTAGTAAGGGTGTTAGGTTAGTGATGATGTTGGGATGAGCTGGCGTTGGGATGGAGGTCACCCTGGGATGGAGAGGGTGTTGTGATATTGATGGTGAATGTAAGGCAGTAATGTTGTGATGGAAATAACGTTGTGTTGCTGATAGTGTTTTGAGAAAGACAGTGTTGAAATGGGTGTTTTAAGGATAGAAATGGGTCTGAAATGTAGTCTTCAGCAGGGGACAACAATGGCATTCAGATGGTGTTAAGATAAGGACATAAAAGACACTGGTGGTGTTGGGATATATGGGGATGGTGTTAGGTTGGAGATGGTGTCAGGATAGCTACTGTATTCTAATAGGGATGCTGGTAAGATGGGATGGTGGTGGGATGCAATGGTGCTAGGATGGTGGTGTTGTTGAGATGGTTATGGTGTTAGGATGGGCATAGTGTTGAGATGAGGAAGGTGTGGTGTGGAGGATATTGGGAGGACAGCAATGATGGTTGGAAATACAGTGGTGGTGATAGTGTTAAAACGGATGTGACGATGATGTTAGGAGGGTGATAGTTTTGTATCAGGAATGGTGTTGGGATGGGGATAGTGTAGGGATAGGGTTTGCACTAGGACTAGGATGGTGCTGAGGTAGATGTAGTCTTATGATGGGGATGATGATGGGATAGGGGCATTGTTTGGATGAGGACGCCATATTGATTGTGTAGAGATAGAGATCCTGTTAGGTTAAGGATGGTATGAGGATCACATTGCAAGAGGCTGGTGTTAGGATGGTGGTAGCTGGTGAAGGTCACAGCATTGGGATGGGATGCTGTGATGGGATGGTAGTGAGCAAGGATAGTGTTAGGATGAAGTTGGTTTAGGGATGGGGTTGGGATGTTAATTGGATGTGATGGGAATGGTTCAGGAATGGTGTGAATGTTCGGAAGAGGGCGGGTGGTGATGATGTTGAGAAGACAGAAATGTTGGAATGAGAGTGGTCACAGGATGAAGTTAGTGTTGGGATGACGGTTGAACTGAGGTAGTATAGAGATGTGGTAGAATGGTAATGGTGATGACACTGGAGATCGTGATGGGATGGGGTGGTGTTAGAACTGAATTCACACTGAGGACAGTGTTGGGATGAGGATCGTTTGGGAGTGAGCATGGTCTTAGGATAGGGAAGATGCTAGGATAACATTGAGGTTGTGGTTATGTTGGAATGGAGATGATGTCAAGATGATAATGGTGTGATACCGATGTTGTTGGGGATAGAGATGTTGGGGAGGCAGGGATGCTGTGAGGTTTAGGTGGCGTTGGGGTGGGAGTGGTGTTGGGAAGGTAACGTTGGAAGAGGTGCTGCTCAGACGGTGAAAGTATTGATGACTGAGGTAGTTAGGGAGCTGTTACACAAGAGAGAAGATGATAAGGGGGTTTCCCACTCTATGATTAATAAAAAAATTTCCTGGGTTTCAATAGCTCTCGTTAGTCAGCACGATTTTTTCCTGCGTTTACATGAAACCATTATGGGGAAAAAGTACCGCTGGGATGTGGTCATCTCTCACTGGTTTTCTTCCCTTCCTCACACTTAGTAAAGGAGGAGTAAGATTGGAGAATTAACATTTTCTAAGTGGCTAATTATTCTATTTTTTTTTCAAAAGTGAAAATGCACGGTAGTAACAGTAAGTAAACACCAAATGTGAAACCAAAAGGTAAACTCTCGAATGCAGTTCTAAAGCTCTGACACTACTTGCCTTCATTTACATGCAGTATCTGGCGAGCTTCCTCCACTTCTCTGAGTGCCTCATGCTCCTAAATCTCGACCCAGAAGAGGGTGTAGAAAGCCTTAGTCATGGAAGTCATGTCCTTGGGATTCACTGTCTTTCTCTCTGTCCTGTTCATTTCAGGGAGGTAACTATTTGATTCTTTTCTCTCTGGAACAGAAGGTCCTAGGCTACTGATATCAGTTTCTACACGTGCTAAAGGAAGGTTTGCATTACTAATCATTTGGAGTCAATCTTTGATCAGAACACTCATGGAGTAAATGCTTTCACTTAAAATCAGGACAGAGTCATTGCTAACTACAGTGTCTAACACCACTGCTCACTGAGAATTTGCTGACTCTTCTTCCTTTCCATGATGAAAAGTACGGAGAGCAGACCCTTCCTCCAGTTGTCTATCAAAGTGAGATAAGGGGACCCCATGTCTAACTGGAGCTTCAGCCAGCCCCACCTTTGCACATGTTCATTAGTTACTTTTCTACTACTGTGATAAATCACTATGTCCAAGACAATGTACAGAACAGTGGTTCTCATCCTGTGGATCGAGACCCCCTTGTGGGTTGAATGACCCTTTCCCAGTGGTCACCTATCCCATCGTAAAACACAGCTATTTACATTATGATTCATACCAGTAGCAAAAATTACTACTGTTAGTTAGGAAGTAGCAATGAATATAATTTTGTGCTTGGAGGTCATGATATTAAGTAATTACATTACAGGGTCACAGCACAAGGCAGGTTGATAATCACTAATGTAAGGGAGAAAAAGACTTTATTTGAGCTTACAGTTCCAGAGGGGGAGAGTCCATGATGGCAGAGCCAAGGCAAGGCAGCTGGACAGAGAAGCTGAGCGCTCACATCTGGAATTGAAAAGAGGAAGCAAAGAGCAAGCGGGGGACGAAGGAGAAGCAAATCTTTAATCTTTCAAATCCTCCCAGTGACTTCCTCTAGCAAGACCACAACTCCTAAACCTCTCCTAGCAGTGCCACTAACTGGGGGACAGGGCATTAGAACCACAGCATACTTACTCTCCTTTGCTTCAGTTTATTGGACATTAAAAGTTGACAAATGATTTTTTTACAAGTGATCACAAAACAAGTAACAGAAGCAGAGATGGTGGTGGTCCCGGGCAGTGGTCTAAGCGATGCCTCTCAGCTTCCTACCGATATAGACAAAAGTAGCAGACTCCACTCACCGTTTGGAAGATCAAATTGACAAAATCAGGAAGTAAATTAAAAAGCCAGTGTTCAAAAACAAGCAACCTCTTTTGGTATTGAGTCAGCAGTAATGGCGAGAACCTGGCATTGTCGTGGAAATACCAGCTGCCTTCTCGAGTTGCTTGTGAGCAAATAGATACTCAGATGACAAGGCACATAGCCCACTGTGAAGAGTGAGCATTTTAGAGGGTGCAGTGTGTGCACTTGTGCTTAAAAAGCATTGCGTATGTTTGGTTTTAGTGTTTTCAGATCCATTGAGAAGCCCCTTTGGGGACCATTTAGAAAGATGTGAAAGCAGAGGCTGTGTGGCTAATGGCAGAAGGGAGAGGGACGAATGACTCTTGTGGGGGTGGGGAAGATGGCGTATGTGGTTAACTCTTTCAAACTCTCGAGCAGGTTTCCTCCTTTGATGCCAAATAACACACGGGCCCCTAAACTTCTAGAATCTATCCTTCGATGTATCAGAAGTTCCGGGGAGCGCCTGCTCTGCCTGCCTCGTGACGATCACCTGATGGTCTCCTGACTCTCGCCTGCTCTGCTGAGTCTGAGCTCTGACACCTAAATGATGTTTTCATTTTGGAGTCACAACTTTCAATCCTGTGTCTAAAGCCCTTCCGTGTCTTTCTTAAGGTATGCTTTTATTCTTTGAGACCTTCATACACAGACACGTATCACAGTCATGTGTACCACCTACCTCTCCCCCAACTTCTTCCAGATCCAGCCATACGACCACTTCAACTTCAGGTCTTCTTTGTTCGTTGTTTCTAACTCACTCTATCCAGTGCTGTCTATATACTCAAGGGTATATGGCTATTCACTGGAGCTTGGTTGACCCACCAAGAGTCACACCCTCAGAGAAGCTCTCCTAGAGGCCACCAATCATCAACAGCTCCTCGGTTAGGATGGGGACTCATGATACCCTCCCCTACACTAAAGTGTTGAATGACTTGATTCTGTGCACGTTTTTAAAGACCACAGCTGTTGTGAGGTAATGGGCACAGTGGTTCTGTCCTGCCCAGAAGACACAATTTGCCTTATAGTTGCAAATTCTCTGCTTCTTCTGCCTTCGTGATCCCTGAGTGTTGAGGAGATAGGGTATGATAGAGTCCCTGAGAACTCTATTGATACTCTCTTTAGTTTGACCAGTTGTGAGTTTTCATGTTAACCGTAATCAACTGCACGAAGTAATTTCTTTGATGAAGTTCAAGAGATGCACTAATCTAGGGATACCACGTACTGGCTGATTTTGTGGGTCAACTTAACACAAGCTGGAGTTATCACAGAGAAAGGAGCCTCCCTTGAGGAAATGCCTCCATGAGATCCAGCTGTGAGGCATTTTTGCAGTTAGTGATCAAGGTGGAAGGGCTCATTGTGGGGGTGCCATCCCTGGGCTGATAGTCTTAGATTCTCTAAGAAAGCAAGCTGAGCAAGCCATGGGAAGCTATCCAGTAAGCAGCGTTCCTCCATGGCCTTCACATCAGTTCCTGCCTCCAGGTTCCTGTCCTGTGTGAGTTCCAGTCCTGACTTCCTTTGGTGATGAACAGCAATGTGGAAGTGTAAGCTTAATAAAACCTCTCCTCCCCAACTTGCTTCTTGGTCACAGTGTTTTGTGCAGGAATAGAAACCCTGACTAAGACATATGGAGATTAGAATTTAGAGGCCGTTTGATACTATAGTCATTTAGCAAAATAATATTGATAGGCCCAGTCCCAGGACTATGAACTCCCCAATCATAGGTTCTTGGCACTGTGTCCAGTGCTTCAAGGAAGAGTCTGCCTGTGCAGGGAGCTCAGAGAACTTTGACTATGATGTTTCAGTGAGACAAAGAAAGAAAATGAAAAGAGCATAGTGATGACAGAGCTAGAAGTAGGCGGAGGTGGTTCCTCCAAAAGAAAACATTCTGAAGGACAGAAGGAAGAATAAGAGAAAAACCATGCATTTAAAAACCATGCAAATGATTTGCTTTTCACTCAGCGTCCAGCTGCAGATAGAGAATTTTATGAATAGTTCCTTGACATATTACAGACCTCCACAGCTCCACAGAGGAGACTTGAGGGCTATAAACAGCCCCTTCAACGACAGTAGGCACTTGACAGTAGAGAACTGGATTGTGAGCAATCTAATTCCATTAAAACTCGTGGGTATTACAACATGTGACTTTTCCAGAGGAGACATGAGCAAGTGTCTCTTTGTCCCATGCAGAGCACTGACAACAAACAAAGGAAATTATTCTACCCAAGTCTGAGCTAGTTAACCAATAAGTCTACTTGGATTTGGGTGAGGAATTACTTACTGTTGAGACCCAATGCAGGTAGATCAGAAAAAGGCCCACTCTAGCATGAGTGAGTTCAGGAAAACTACATCCCTAGGTTCCCCGATGAACTTGCAACAGTTGATAGGTCAAGGGGTCAACAAGCAGGAGACTCTCCTCCTCCTCAAAGTTCTTCTTGGTTATAAAGCCTTGTGAATCATGGGTTTCTGCATTCAGACATGGTCAAGTTTTGTTTACTTGCACTTTATACCCCACTTCAGTTCTAAGCTTGTGACTCAGTTTAGAAGAAAAAGATCAATCTAGTAGCATATTAGAAAAATCTCTCCTTCTCCCTTCCAGCTCCTCCCGGTCAGTTATTTCCCCTGGTGTCCTTCAAGAATCAAAGACAATGGGGGCAGAGTTCTGCTACCTCCTGGAAGTTGACCTCCTTGCCACCTCCTTGGCTCCTTCTTTGCATCACTTGAGGGGTGAAGAAGGTAAGTCTTCCCTTCCCTGACTGCAGGAAGGCCACACACTATTTCCTCCCCTCACCTTAGAGTCTCTGGAATTACATATTCAACTTGCTGGTAGATGTTCCTGGAGCAACACGCCCACTTCAGCTCCAAGATAGAAAGATGTCAAAGGGGCCCAGGTTAAGAGGCTTGGGACCCAGACTGCTGTAGGTCTTTGGAAGATGCCTTATAAGCTACTTCTGCCTCCTGGGGCATCTTGACCCTTCTTGGGCTTGGGCCTTTCTCTTGCATTTGGAACTTCATTTAAAGACAGGTTCTCCCAAGCCAATTCTGTCTTACCCTTCTCAGTTATCACAACCACTCTCAGATTTTCTTGACCATGCACCTTCTAGGGTCATGATAGAAGCGTCTTCTTCTTCAGGAGAGAAAAGTTAAGAAAACGGAGGAAGCTCTTCCATGTCCCTGAGGGGGCAGTGACCTGAATGAATGACAGGGATCCTAAAAAGCCACTGGAACACTCCTCACTGGGGACTCCTGTCTTTCTGGGGCTGACTTAATTTGCAGCTTCACCAAGTGCCTCATGAGAATGGCCCATAGTTAGGGAGATCACCGTGAGATTTGTTAATCTGAGCTTGTAGTGCCACCTGGTAACTGGTTGAAGTATTTAGGGAGAGATAATTACAAATAGGAAGATTTGCCAATAGTCACTGAATGGGTTGGAGAGCATGGCTAGAAGTATACCTGTGTTTAAAGACTCAAGGACCACACGGGAAAGAAAGCACTATAGAAATCATGACTAAAGTGCCTACACACCAAGCTCAAGGTATCCTGTGCTGTCACAATGATGCCCCAATGCATTTTATATCATTTACTCCAAGCTTTCCACTGACCATTTTTATTACTTAGGAAACAAAGCTGATGGATATATAGTAATCAAAGATACAGATATGCCTACATACTTACATGGTATAGTCGCATATGTGCACATGTTATAATCATTGATGCACATGTAGAGGGATCTGAGGAGGTCCTGGAGTTCTAGTACCCAGCGTGTCCAACTCTGATGGGTACTCATGATTTATTACATGTGGCCGAGGCTTCCGAAGACGTGATTTAGTAGTCACTGGTTATTTCAATTTACTCTTTTTGCGTTTTTAATTAGTAAATGAATCCCTCATGGTCGAATGATTAATTGCACAATAATTCACTGCAGTCCCTTCCTCTCCTATTTGTGCAGAGCTCCCATGCACAGAGAATGTTTGGAATATGGGCTGACATTATAAATTACGGCCATGCATTCACACGGCCCTCGTTCACATTGTGTCAGCACTTCCATTATAAACTCCCATTTCCAAGGTGCTTAAAAGTAAGCTGTGAAAATTCATTTTCAAATGGCAGCTGGCATAGAGGGTGTCCGCCAGGGAGCAAGGCTTTGAAGTCAAGTTGGCAAATTTACTTGGCCGCTGTTGGAAGCCTTGAGCAGAGAAAAGTTAGCGCCTTTCTCAAGAATTTCCATAAAGCAAAATAATTTAAAGAAATCCCGTTTGACAAGACAGTGGTTCTGAGGTAAACGTTAGAATCATGTGAATTCTGCCTATTTTGGGCAGATTAAGTTGTGTTGTTTTTCTTGAAGTTGAGAATATTAAACTTACTGTGTAATTCTCCTACCTCAGCACTCAAACCCTCCCCCTGAGGATTGGTGGGATTACACGTGGAGTCACTAAGTCCATGTGTGGATTTTAGATGTTAGCCACTCTTGCTTCCAACAAAATTTATATTTTAGGATTATTTTGAATTATATTTTTAATTTACAGCAGTGGGGTCCCCATATTTCTCTACCTACCCCTGGTTACAGTGGGGTCCCCATATCTCCTTGTTACCCCCAGTTAGTGATGTCTCCCTTCATTGCCATTGTGTTGCTTTGGTAATGGTAGCAGTAAATTAATTAATAAACCACTATTTATAAGATATTATTAACCAAAACACAGATTTCGTTCAAATTTTCTTCGATTTTGCATAGCATTGCCTTGCTATTTTCAGATCCTGCTTTCCCTCGGGTGATGAAAACCAGCATCTATTTGCCCTTCAAAGAGCATCGTGACAGAATAAGAAATCTGATCCAAACCTAGCTTAGTGAACCACTTAATTTATTGGCATTATTGATGCGAACCCAGGTGACTTCATTACCAGAAGGGTCCATACCTCAGAATGGGTGATGACCCTCCCTCAGAAGCTACATTCTGGAGTTCCTTATGCGGCTTACAGGTCGCTCCACCCAAGACGGAATCTTCCTCCTCATCAGAGTTCCGTTCTGGCATGACCTTGGGGATGGATTTTGAGATTCCTGTAACCGTCCGAGCTTCCACAGCTGCTTAGTTTCCATAGATTCCTTATTCTAAGAGGAAACACCTCAATTTGAAGGAAATAGCCCCAAAGCACTTATTGCACATTTAGGACATCAAGTGCTCATGTCTCCTTAGGTGCCTCCTGGCTTCATGGCACAGGGCTCTTTCTTGCTGGGGTTATCTTGATGGTTTTCAGGATTGGTTAGACAGTCTGGGGTATTCTTCTACTAGAGCCAGTCTAGTTTTTGATGGGGTAGGTGTGGGTTGGGAAGAAAGGCCAAAGAGATACAGTACTGGTGTGATGTTCACACATGGCCAGCAGGAAGGTAGCGCTGATACTTCCCTGAGCAGATGCTTCCAAGGGTTTGTCAATAGTCCATGTGAAGTTGCTCCTCTCCTTTAAATGCTGCATGGCCAGGATGTTGCCAAGGACAGCTCCACATAAGGAAGATCTGTCTTCCTGTCTTCTGGACAGTAATGTATTCCCACGCCTTATATGAATTTTCTGTGAATGAGATGGGGTCTCCCTTCCCTCACCTGCTCATCCATTCCCTCACCTCCCCGCCCTCACCTCCATCCACCCAATCATGTAGCTGTTCTAGCATCTCTCCCCGCCCTCACCTGCTCATCCACCCAATCATGTAGCTGTTCTAGCATCTCTCCCCGCCCTCACCTGCTCATCCACCCAATCATGTAACTGTTCTAGCATCTCTCCCCGCCCTCACCTGCTCATCCACCCAATCATGTAGCTGTTCTAGCATCTCTCCCCGCCCTCACCTGCTCATCCATCCAATCATGTAGCTGTTCTACCATCGGTCTAAATCTTTTACAATCTGACTCCTCAGCTAATGTTGTTTTTTGTAACTTGCCTCAGCTTTTCTAATTCTTCCATGGTGTAGAGTTGTAACAGGAATGTCTGTCAGGATGCTACAGTTAGCTCTGTGCCTCGGTACCCAACAAGGCTCACAGACTTCTGTGCAGTTAAATTTGCAGTTACAGTTTACATTCTCTGTGTCCCACCTGCCTTGAGTGTGATCTACGAAGTTTCTCTTGGAGTGAGTCTAACCTATAATATTCCACATACAGAGAGTCCCATGTGTGGCGGGTACACCTGCCCTTTCCAGTGTGTAGTGACTGCAGCCTGACCTGGGAGAAGGAAAAGGGAGGAGTTACTACTTATCCAATGATGGTTATTTGATGTCGCAATGATGGTGTCCTCTTGCTTTCAAGAACTAGGATCTAATGTACAAAGAGTGGTTCTGTTTTTGTCTCTGCCCTAGGTGACTCTGACAGTTTATGACATGAGTTCATGCCTGTGACTACCATAAATAATGAATGGAATCCAATTCTTGCATACCCATGTCCCTGATCATGGTGTGATCTTTCATTCATGTGCGTAAGGAAGGGCCACGGTCTGTGCAGGCCAGGAGAACACAGGCAGCAGAAGACTGGAGTTCCTGCAGCTCCACAGGAAGAACACTCTCCCCACAGCAGACGCTAGCTCAGGGCTGACAACACAGCTCTAAAGAAGTGTCTGTGGTAGGGAGAAGAGGTGACATCTGTCTACATCTGCTCTCCAATGCCCCGTGGCTGCTCCAAATTCCACAGCTCGAGAATACTACAGGGTACCATGCTCCAGCTCATCTCCCACTGCCTTGGAGGAGAACTGTGCCCAAGACATACACACACCTTCACTCCATCATGGCTCCTTTCTGGTTTGTCCATCATCCCACATGGATACTGCCACCTTCCTTCTCCAGGAGAAGGCCACCAGAATTCCAAGAAACTCCCTTCCAATGACATCCTTCCCGTGACACTTAAAGAAGTATCATTCTTGCCAACTACCTTTTATAAAATAATTAAAAGTAAAGTTCACCACAACTTAAATGTCCAAGCTGTAAAAAAGAAATTCAAGAGGAAAGAAAAATCAGAATTTTGTTGTCTTTAAGAGAGTTTTATTAATATAAACTTTTTCTAATCTCTAAGTGTAGTAAAGTTAAGGGATACAATTTTATATATATTATATAATGATACACACACACACACACACACACACACATATATATATATATATATATATATATATATATATATATATAGGCTTCCTGAGTTGTATAGAGTTATACATGCAGAGTTCTCTTTATGCTTAATTAAAGCATTGATATGAGTACATATTTTCTCTAATTTTTAGAACTTCCAGTGGTTTTTACTACTCATATATGCTTAAACAACAACCCATATATGGGTGTGCACACATAGACACATATACATATATACACACATATACATATACACAGAGATATATATGTATTTTTGAATGAGTTTCTTTCATAAATTTGTCATTTTCTCACTTTAAAGACCATAACCCTAACTTTGATCTTTTTGGATAATTACTTTTCTTGTGAGATAAGGCCTTTCTTTGTACAACTCACTGACTGGGTGTTTATGCCCTCAAGCCTTGCCTACAATTCTTCATGACCCTCCTGCCTTAGCCTTCATGGGACCTCAGATTACAGTGCAAGCAACCACCCCTCACAGCTGACTTTGATCTTGTCTTAGCTCCTGATAAGTCATGTGCATATCTATATGAATTTCAGAATCAGTACGTCACTCTCTACCAAAGCAAGCTGCAGTTAATACCATGTTACTTTGAACCTTTATTACAGAATTTTAAATACTGTTACTATATCTGCTATGAGACCACCCATTGTACTTGTTACTGGAGGGTGTTTTGTTGTGTTGATCATTTAAAAATGTTTCCTTTTCAGCCTTATATTTTTTCCAGTGAGGATTATGTATGATCTAGGTTGAGCAAATGGACTTTTGAGTATTTTTGTTTGAACATATAAGATTACTGCTGAACCAAAATGATTTGTCAAGATTATTCCCCCACCTAACACGTTGATCGATCCCAAGGCTCAGGCCTGAGTCACAGCCCCAGAATCTTCTCTGGTGATGCTTGGCTTCTACCTCCAATCTAGGATGGTTAGAAAGCTTCCTTTTGGTTTCTGAAGTGAATTATGCTTTATCCTTTTGGAGCCTTGGGAAAGAAGACTCTTCCTGGTTCCACTTCCTGCATAGATAAGCTTCCTTAGGATATGTTCTCAGGAATCACAACCCATGCGCCCCAAAGCCCCTCATCTGTGCAGTGGGCAAAGCACTCGGCTTGTGCTTAGGATTGGAGTCTGGTCCCATTTAGCTGCCCGCAGGAGTCTCCTTTGTAAGATTAGCATTCCAGCCCAAATACCTACAAGGAGAACGTTCTATTTGATAATTCTGAGGGTTTGTATGAGGAACACCTCCATTTTACCATAGCCTACCAATTTATTGAAAATGCCAGGGAAGAAGAGCCTCTTAGGAGGCTGAACCTCCTCTACCCTCTGAGCTAGGCATGCAGGCACCTGCAGTGCAGTCTTTTCTGTGGAGAGCTCTCCATTCCTGTTGGATGAGGAGTGATTCCTTAACCTTTAATATATATAAATTACTAAATAATGCCTTACGATACCTTGAAATTGGTTGGCCTCTCAGTTCTGTACCATTAGAATAATCCGACTTCTGCTATGGAATTGATTTAAATCGAAACCTAACATGAACATGATGGTTCCTTCCCAACTCTGTCCCTCCCTCCCCTCTTTCCCTCCCCCCTTCTCCCCTCCCTCCCTTCCTTCCTTTCTTTCTTTGCTTCCTTCCCTATTCCCTTTCCTCCAACTCTCCCTTCCTCCTTCCTCACTCCCACTTCCTTTCTCCCTTCTCTCCTTATTTCCTTCCTTCTCTAGTGTCCTCCCTCCTTCCCTCCCTCCCTCCCTCCCTCTGTCCCTCTATACCTCCCTCATTTCTTCCTCCGTTTTCCTCCCCTCTCTATCTCCTTGTTTCTCAGTCCTCCCATCTCTTCCTGCCGCACCATCCAGGTTTAACTAAATGAAACTGCTTGACTTAGTGTACTTTTAGGGAATCATTCGTAGTCTCTCTCCTTGGATCAGGTATCACATAACCTTTGGTCACAGGAAAGAGTGTGCTCACAGAAAGGGCAGTACAGAGTCGGTTTCAATCACTCCAGCTCAGATTGGGCTCAAACCCCCCTTCCAAAAGAAAAGTCTTATATGCATAAAATATAATTAAATGAAATTAAGCAGGAACTATAGAGAGACAGAGACAGAGACAGAGACAGAGAGACAGAGACAGAAGAGAGATAGAGAGAGAACAAATGGATTTGGGAGCTAGGCATGGGAATACTCTTGGGAGGGGCATTTTGAAAACAGTAAATCTCTCTGTAAGTGGGTTCATCAGATGCTAATTTATACATGTACTTGATGTTCGTATTTCAATTATGCATGGCATTCCTAAAGCAGGATGAAGGAATTACTCTCCTTTGCTTTTCTCTATTTTTTTTCTTTTAAATGCTGATGTACATTTGGCTAAGCTGACTTCATATTCCATACCTTTGTAAAATATTGAAACATCCTGTGCCCATAATGATTTTGTGTCATTCCATATAATAGGTACCTGCATGTATGTGCTTGTGTGCATATATGAGTATACCTGTGTTTGTGCATTCCTCTTGTGTCTATGCCTTTGTGCACACATGTGCATTAGTGTGTATTTGTATTGTGTGAATATCTGCATGCTTGCATGTGTGCATATAAACACATGCCTGTGTTGAATTCATTCATGTGAGTATACACATGGATGTAGATGTGTGTGTATGTATGTGTGCATACACACGTGGGTAAGTGCATATGCCTGTATATATGTGTGCTCATGTGTGCCAGTACATGTGCCTGTGTGTGTGTATGTATTTTCTCCCAAATGTCTATAACCATTATCCCAGTTTTTAGACGTGATTGTTAATGTGGGCTTGGAGTCAACACTAGGCAATCTGATCAAGCCAATGATTAGTCAAGGAAAAATAAATTAAAATAAGCAGCACATAGTCATTAAAATGAAAAAGAAAAAGAGCAGGTTTACCAATCATGCCTGAGTCAGTGGTGACCAGAAATCAATTCCATCGATGGCTGCAGACAATCAGTGAAGCCTCTAATTCCAGGTAGGAACCTTCAAGCCAGGTTCCCAGGTTGCTCCCAGGACTGAGCAGGGACAGAGGAGGAAACCCTGTACTTGTAGCATGTCTCTGCCAGCTGGTCCCAGGTGTAGAGTTCCTTCCAGCTGTGACAGGCAGATCACCACACCTGCTTCATCATACACGCGCGCGCGTGCACACACACACACACACACACACACACACACACACACACACACACACACACCCCAAACCATCTTTCTAAAGTATATAGTCCAACATGCTGCTAGCATGAGTGTCTAAAGAGTGTGGACTAAGTTCATGCCAAAGCACTGAGACAGGCTCAAAGGTGCCCTGGTCCCTTATCAAACAACTAAGAAATAGATAAGAACTCCCTTATCTCCATGTGAAAATGTATCTTCAGACAAAGACGGATGAACTGTTTCATGGTTATATGTAAGCCCTGTTACCACTTCTACATTCAGAGAGCATCTCCCACACCCAGAATGTTTTTGGTACGAGCACATGCGACAAAGGCACGAATGAGGAGTCCTGGTTGGTGTCCAGTAGCGTATGTCTGCCCCTTGCCTGACTTCAAACTCTTGTCCCAACTCGCCCCTCCCTCCGCTCCTCACAGCATACCCCTTTACACTGCACAGTTGCCCGTTTTCCCTCTTCTATAACATTCAAAATAGTTTATCATCTATCTATTCCTTCCAACCCATGGGCTTACAAAGCACCAAAACTGTCCCCAGAAAGATCAGAAATAACTTCCAGGCTGCTGTGATCAATATACCAGGCAGCCTGTCCCATAATCAGCTGGCTCGGGATGCTACAGCAAGCCCAGGATGCTTGCTGCCCAGCATGGAGCCAGGGGCCCCTGCAAGGGTCACCCATTCCCACCCCAGCCAGCTGGAGGCTAAGCAGACAGATCGCCCCAGCCTCTGCAGCACAGGTCAATGATTTTTACATCAAGCAGCCTGATGTACTGCGTGGCCGCCCACCAATCCCTTCTCGATATCGATCCGGCCCTAAATGAGGCTCCCTTGCTCTGTACCATGAGCAATAATTAAAAAAGCAGCACATTGATTTTAACTAATATTATGAAGGTTCTGGATGCGCACATGCTTACAAAATAGTGGGCTTCGCCATCCGTCACTGCGACAAAGAATTCTGATTATTGCCCGAGCACAGGCAAGAGAAATGTGTCTGTGAGTGACGCGTCAAAACTTATTCCTGCTGTTTTATTATAAACCTTGTTTGAATGCCTGTGGAACATTTTTTTTCCTTCTTCCAGAACACAGCAAATTCAATCAGAGTGGGTGGATGCATGAGGCCAGAGTGTGAAGAACTGGGGGGGGGGTCTTTCTTAAAAAACGATGCCACCCAACTATACACACTACCTCCTCTTGAAGATAAAACTCATCCATATAGCTCATTTAAAGTAAATTGGGTATTTTGCTCTTGGTTTCTATTAATGAGTGCCTACCAGCCTACTTGGGTAACAGAAACGAGAAGACAGCTCAGTCAGCATGATGCCTGTTTATAAGCATGAGAGCCAGTTTGATTCCCAGAATCCACATGGAAGGAGTCAGGTGTGGTGGCTTGGGATTGTCCTCCAGACTAGAAAGAGGGTTTCCTGTAGCTCCCTAGCCAGCTAGCTTAGGCATGTTGGTTCCATGAGGAGACAGCACCTAAAGAAGGACACCTGAAGATGACCGCTGACCTCCACATGCGTGAACACACATGTACAAACGGGTGTACACAAATGCACACAGAAACATGTACACCTACGAATTAAACATTTTCTAACTAAAGATGGCTTTTCGCCTTCCTATGTCCAACCCAGGCTAACTCCACCCCAAGTCAGCTTTACCAACAACAAAAATGTGTTAAAATCCCAGCATTTCCAGAGCTTAGGAGCCAGCCTATTGTAGGGCTGTGCATGGCAGAGGCAGCCCACCTAAGGTTAAACAGCTTCAAAACTCAGCCAGCCTCGCTCTTCCAGAAGAAATATGAGTGGTGGTTAGGAACCTCCTCACGGTCCTACATCCTAACCTTCTGTGGAGGCTCAGAGTCTGTAGCAAACTGAGCATGTAAGCTGTCCTCTTTAGCCTTGGAAGCGGCTGGAAGCTTCTAGGTTGGGTTTGGGGACTTATGGGAGTCTGCCTTTCAACCTCTTACCTGACAATAGCTGGGAATATATTTCAAGAGAGGCATAACGAGGGTGCATTACTTTAGCAGATGTTGTAAAATGTTTAAAGGGCTATTCATTTAAATATGTAGTATGGATTCTTGACAGGCAGAATCTCAACACACACCTTAATGTGTGGAAGCGTTTTATGGCACACTTAGAAGCCTGTCCTGGTCCCCTAGACTGGCACGGATTCCAGATAGTTGGAACTGTATTTGCCATTTCCTTTTAAAGATATGTTTGTTGTTTTATGTGTAGGAGTGCCTTGCTACACATATAAATATATGTGCACATCTATGACAGGTGCTGGGGAGGTCCAAAGTGGATGTAAAATCCCAGAAACTTGAGATGGAGATGGTTGTGAGGTATCGTGTAAGTGCTGAGGATCAAATCCAGGTCCCCCTGAAGAACAGACAAGAGCTAAGTCCCTCAGCTTGTTTGTTTGTTTTTCCTATTTGTCCTTTTGTCTTTTGTGAGAGGTAAGATAGGTAAATACTTACAAAATGTGTGCACTTGTGTGCAGTGGCGATAACACCATCAAATCTTTGGACCGCTCTCTCTGTACCACTACTCATGGTCACCTACTGCTCTAAGACATTAGCTGAACATTTCCAACCGTGAACAAAGCTCTACGTTTTAAGCTATGTGTTCTGGAAAGTGTCATGAAGTTCCACGCTGTCCTGTGCCCGTTCTTTATGGATGGGAACCGTGTATCAGATGCTTCATGGCCATCCTGATCTTCAGAATGGCTGTGGAGTATCATGGTCTGCATGCCAGGCTTGGCTCTCTGTCCATGGTTCCAAGCATCCACTGAGGTCTTGGAAGATTTTTCTGTGGGTAAGTGACTACTGGACTAGTTGACTGATCTTTCCTCTGGTGCCTTGGTAACATCACAATTGAAATCATTGGCAGACATTGTCTTCACAGTAGCATGGCCTTACATCTAACTGATGTTTTTAACCCCATTAATTGTAGTATGGTTTCCCTTTACACAAATATGCTACACAAAGAGGGGACTCTGCAAAATGGTCTTGCTGTAATTTTTCAGAGAATTAGCTCAAGACTTGTACCCAATAGGAAAATGGTACCTGTAAGCTGCCCACAACACACACAGACACACACACATACACACACAAATATGCACACACAAATACACACACACATACACACACACACACTGCAAATACACACACAAGCAGATATACACTTCCCACAGGAAATAGGGTCACTCTCTCCCCCTCAGACCACCCCCCACACACACACACAAGCACACAAATAGACATTGGCTTCCCACAGGAAATGAGGTGATTCAGATAAGGACATAGAAAAACTGTCTTCCCTTGATCCACAGGGAACACTTTTGCATTCTCTCTTTCCCCACTCTGTGTAGTTTAGTCTCCATAGACTTGACCAGAACATTTTGCACAGGCAAAAGTCACAGAGGCAGAGAGTGAGGCTTTCCTGGTAACAGGCTAGGTCACAGGCACTGGTCCATTCCACCAACCTACCATGAACTCATGCAGAAAAATAGTAGTCATCACTTCCCGAAACACTCAACACGTCAGTATTCTTTGATGCTACATAAAAGCCAGATAAAGACATTAAGGAAAAAGGATTTTCTAGAACAGTAATTCTCATGAATAGAGACTCAGAAAATGTCAAGCCAACACCAGAAATCTGTATTCAGCAGCATACAGCAATGTTGTGTGTCATCATGAACCAAATTATCCCAGAGGCATATGTCTTTTTGCATGGTTTAGCATATAACAACCAGTTAATGTGATGCTTCCCCCACAATAGAATTAAAATAAAGAAGAAGCTACATGATTATTTCCATGGATTCAGAAAAAAATATTTGAAAAATTCATAGGATAAAGCCCTTCCATAATCCAGGAGTACAAGGAACACCCCCCAGCCTGATGTAGGTGTACATAAAGGTCCTACAGTCAGCCTTCAAGAACACATACGGGAAATAGGCTCTCTCTCTCTCTCTCTCTCTCTCTCTCTCTCTCTCTCTCTCTCTCTCTCTCTCACACACACACACACACACACACAATCTCATCTAAATTTTGAAGGTAAAAAAAGACATTTCGATTTTTAAAATTTAAAATGCCCCATAGGAACGAGGGCATTTAGCATGAATACCAAAGACTTGGCTATTGATTGGAAAGGAGCTCTGTTTCACCCAAAATGACAATGACTAAACGATGACGGACATTAACAAGAGGGGTTGGAATTGTTTCCAGACATAAAATGTAAAAATGAAGAAAAATCTATTTTATGTCTATGTATTAGCATGAACAGCCCAAAACAGGTTTGGAAAAAAAAAGAGTTCTGTGTGCGCTAAGACCAAAATATTGTAATACTTTGAGGCCAGAAAGATTGTGCAGCTGGTAAGAGCTGCTCTTGCAGAGAGTCTGGGTTTGGTCTGGAACATGCACGTGATACCTCACGCCCCTCTTTAGCTCCAGTTCCAGGGGCTCTGACAGCCTCTTCTGGCCTAATAGGGTACTTCATACATGGGGCATGAATACATGCAGCCGAAACACTCATACACATAGAAAGAAATAGCTGTTTTCAAAAGGTTTCATTAAAGACTTTGAAAACAATCAGAGACAATAATACAATAAAATAACTTACAGGATTTTTTTTTTTACTGAGAGACACTGAAGATGCTCTGAATGTGTGGGAAACTAACCTGTGATTACAGATTTAATCAGCTACTGTCTTAAAGTATTGCACAGATTGAGGGTAACTTATCAAAACCAATTCCTCTGTAGCATAACATTAGCAGGCTGAGCCTAAAACTCATATTGAGATGATGGAGACTCATAATAGATGGGCTATTATAAAGTAGGACAAATCTGGAATAACTATACTTCCTCCTTTAAAACAGTGTACATCACAAGCCTCAGCTCTGATGTCCAAGGGGCCCTGCTGTAGGACAGGGAGTCGATCAATGAACTGTCCTCGGTGCTTACACAAATGCTCTTATCTTAGGGAACTGATTTTTATAGAAATACCCCCCAATAAAAAGACCAAAGGAAGATATTTTTCAATGTTTCTGTGACAATTGGCTACTTGTGAGATAAAGAATGTTACCTCTTGTCTTGCACAAAAAAAAAAGAAAGAAAGAAAGAAAGAAACAAAGAAACAAAGAAACAAAGAAAGAAAGAAAAGAAAAGTAAAGAAGAGAAAAAGAAAAAGACCTGAAATAGACCCCAGGCTAAATGCAAAAGATAAACATAAAAGTTTTGTGAGAAAATAATTTGATCATGTGTTTTTAGCCTCGTTTTGGGTTGATTATTTCAGGGACCTGTTATTGTCTTGTCAGGGTTTTATTCCTCAACAAAGCATCATGACCAAGGAGCAAGGTGGGGAGGAAAGGGTTTATTCAGCTTACACTTCCACATTGCTATTCATCACCAAAGGAAGTTGGGACCAGAACTCTCACAGATCAGGAAGCAGGAGCTGATGCAGAGGCCATGGAGGGATGTTTCTTATTGGCTTGCTTCCCCTGGCTTGCTCACCTTCCTTTCTTATAGAACCCAGGATTATCAGCCCAGGAATGGCACCACCCACAATTGGCTGGGCCCTCCCACCCTTGATCACTAATTGAGAAAATGTCGTACAGCTGGGTCTCCTGGAGGCATTTCCTCAAGGGAGGCTCCTTCTTCTGTGATAACTCCAGCTTGTGTCAAGTTGACACACAGAACCAGCCAGAACAGTTATAAAAGCACAATTGGTAAGAAATAAACACTGAATTAGCTAGAGTTGAAATGGAAAATTTTCTGTTTTAAAACAAGTAGAGAAAAATCTCAGAAACTCGGAGAAAATTTATGTCTGATAAAGCTCTTGTATCCAGAATATATTTTAAAATGAAATATCGTAACCCTATTGTAACCCAGTAATAAATCACCATTTTTAAAAATAAAATATTGCAACCCAATAATAAGTCAACATTTTTCCAGATTGACCAGTGGGCGTATCTATGGGGGCATTTTCTTGATTGCTAATTGATGTAGTTGAGCTCAAGCCACTGGGGAAGGTACCATTGGCTGGAAGGTGGTCTTAGGCTATGTAATAACGGTAGCCGAGCCTGGCAGGGGAAGCAAGGCCATTACAGCTTCCTCATGGTCTCTGCATCAGTGACTGCCTCCAGGTTTCTGCCTTGAGCTCCTGTTCCAGTTTTGCTCAACAACAGGCTGTACCCTGTAAGCTGATGCAATCCCTCTCCTCCCCCATATGACTTTTGCTCCCTGTTTTGACACAGCAACAGAGAAGCAAACTAGAACGAACTCCCACGGTGATAGAATCTTGCCTGACAACAAAGCAGTTGAAATCATACATTAGCGACAGAAATCATCACTCCTCCAGTAGGTCAGCTCAACTCGCACCTGACAGTCGCATAAAAAAGAACCGAGCCGAAGTTCTCTTTTCCTCCAGACTCTTTCTGTGAAGTCAGCCTGAGAGAACATTCCTATAATTGCACGTTGTTGTCAAATCAATAACCATGATACAGCTCATGTATGAAACAAGCTCTTGAAAAAGGTCCCGTACAATGGCCTCTTTTCTAATAGAGTTTAGAAGTAATGCTACAATTTTTGAAAACATTTTTTTTCCCTTATCCATAGTTGAAAGAAACACAACTTACCTACAGTTGAAAGAAACCATCTTTTGGGGGACTCCTGTAAAATGTTGATGCGGCTGAGAAAACCGGTGTTCTCCGCTTTACCTGTAGGTAATTTTAACAAAACAAATGTATCCACACATTTTTGCAATAACCTTTAAAGCTAAATATTTTAAAGATCTTAGCAAAATCTCTTTCCAACAACCCATGCTCTGGAAAAGTCACACGTTTGCACACTACCTCTCAATCAGACCTGCCCTACACCCATCTTCCCACTCCCTCCTATTTGAATATCTTCTTTCTGACACTCGTAACCCACCAAGTCCAGTTGGCGCCGCTCAAGTGCATATGTGTGTTATCGTTCTCGAACATGGAGACTCTATCATGGCCACCCCACAAGAGAAATTGTCTCTTCCTTCCGAAGTAGTCATCGATTGCCAAGACTTCTTCGGTCAGGGTTGGGACCTCAGCATCTTCTCCTCCAAGTTGGAATTCTCAACTTGCTGCATCTTGTGTGGACAACCATAGGTGCTATGAATTCATATATGCAGAAGAGCACATCTCGGAGCTCTCTTTCGCGCCTTCAGGCTCTTACAGTATTTTCACGTCTCTTCCTTGAGGTCCCTGAGCCCTTGTGCATGAATAAGGGAATTGGTATTTATGTCCCGTATATGACTGAGCACTCACTGGTGTTTATTTTAGTCACTTTGAACAGCTATGTGTCTGCATCCACCTTTACACACTAACAAGCAGCCTCCCCAAGGTGCTGTTTGCGAAATTGTCATATTGCCCGGCTGCCCTATAAACATGTAAATCTCCGTGGATTTGTGCTGCTGTCTCGACAATACTTATGGTGAGGATCGTAGAGAGAATCTCTTGTGTTCTGCATGGAAGGATCACCTGTCAATAAAAAGCTGATTGGCTGAGGCAGGAAACAGGAAGTGGGAGTTCCAGTAGGGAGAGAGGAACTCTGGGATAGAGCCAGGTACAGGAAGAGATTTGCCGCGAGCTCTGAGGAGAGGAATGAAACTGAAGAAAGGCTACTAGTCATGTGGCACTCATAGAGTAAATGGATTAAATTATGAGCTAGATAGGGAACAAGCCCAAGCTTATGGCCTAGGTGTTTATTCATAAATGGTAAATCTTGGGGTTGTTATTTCAGGAACTGGGGCATTTGTGGAAAAGCCCGCAGTTACAAAGAATTCTACATCTAAAGTCCCACAAAATCAAAATCTGTCCATGAAACAACCAGTCAACGAATTGCGTCATTTTATAGTATGAAATGCCTGCCAAGGTAATAAATGTGCACTATCAGAAATTGTACTGTTTTAGGACTGAAACCAAGATACAAAGTCTGTGGTTGAGCTTTAAATATGCAAATGCCTGTACAGCCTTGCTCGCCACGGTAAAGGACAGGGCTCAAACACATCACTCCCTGCTCTGCAGTGTCCGGTAACTAAAAATCACTGAAGAAGATCTGGGACATGTTCAAATTTCAACAATAGAACTGAAGTTTTAGAAGATTCGAGAAAGCCACGCACATGCATTCAAGATAGCATGCTACCCCTACCTGACCCAAAGAGGATTAAAGCCTTAGTTGACCTAGATTATTTATGAAACAAGTGTGTGAAAGCTACACTTCTTAATGGTTTGTGTTTAGCTAGCGCTCTACCATTCCGTCGTTATGGTTTGAAAAGAACCTGGGCAATGGGAACCCATGGTGTAAAATTAAACTGTTTAAGAATATGATTTGGGGGGTTGGGGATTTAGCTCAGTGGTAGAGCGCTTGCCTAGGAAGCGCAAGGCCTGGGTTGGTCCCCAGCTCCAAAAAAAAAAAAAAAAAAAAAAAAAAAAAAAGAATATGATTTGGGTGGCATGCTAAAGTGTTGTATGAAAACTTCACAGTGGGCGAGTGGGGTGCTTGACTACTGGTTGGCTGCATGTAGATGTAAACCTGAAAGTTTGATGGTCAAACTATGGTCCCTAGCCATGTTATCTTCTTAAAGTCTGAGGGAGTTTCCATCCTTCAAAACTCTAGGAATTTGAGGGTCAGGCTTAGAATCATGGCAGCCGCCAATGAAACTCAAGATGTAGGATACTCCGATGGGAAAGCAGTGTGCTCTGGTAATACTGGGTGCAGGTAACCTGAATCTCTATTGTGTAAACTGCAGTGTATGTCTTTCATGGGCAGGCAAGTGGGTTTAACCCTGACCCATGAAGACTGACAATATCAACACTGTAGAATTACATGGACGTCAGCACAGGCCTTGCTTCATAAAAGAATATGGAAGGTATTTGTCATAATGTGCTCTACTAGTCATGTTGGGACCAAACTGTGTTTTCTCCTGTGTAGGCTGGCTCCCAGGACATAGCTCTCAGGATCTTCTGTTCCTTTATATGTTTTTCCTTCCAACAGCCAAAGAAAAGCACATACAAATGCTTGGTTGTATTTTTAATGGGTTCAAGTTCATAAAAGGATGTGACAGGAGAGGAGCTTCAGGCACCAGTGTATAGACTAAATTAAGAATAACCTGGGAGTATGGGGAAAATAGATCAGCAGTTAAGAGCACTGGCTCTTCCAGAGAACCCAAGTGCAGTTCCAAGCACCTATGTCAGGTGGTTCACAACTTCCTGTAGCTACAGCGCTAAGGGATCAACACCTTCCTTCAGTCTCCTTTCACATACACACACACACACACACACACAGAGAGAGAGAGAGAGAGAGAGAGAGAGAGAGAGAGAGAGAGAGAGAGAGAGGGAACAAGCTCAGAATTCAAAGAATCAGAAACATAAACATAATCTTGATAGCCTTTACCCTTCTGCTTTGAAAACTAATGTTTAGAAGTTTCCTGGAATTAAACAACGACAACAATAGCAAAATAAGATTGCCATGCTCAAAATGGATATAATAGAAATAATTCAATTAGAAAAGCTAAATTCAAACATGATAAAAACTATAGATGAAATCAATATGTCAAGCCCCTCGTGATGGAGTAAAGGATATGATTTTAAATGAAATGCAAATCAAAGCTAAAGGGTTTTTTTTTTGTAAAGCCTAATAGAAGTCTGTAACAAGCCCATTCTATGTGAAGAATATTATTGAAAATTTATCAGCTACTTTAATCACATTAAAATACAGAAACGTCTCTATATGTTCATTGTCTGAATAAGTTTGAATTGAATGAGATGTGGTCTCAATAGATCCCCCACGATAGTCTCAGAGTCTCTACCCACCTGTCACATCTTCCTCAGTGCTGGAATTATAGGTATATGCCACCATGTCCTACTTTGAGTAAGAATTTTAATTGATCAATCATTAAATAACATATTTTTAAATTGATAGACTCTTAAGTAAACAGCGAGACAGCTACACTAAGCACGCAGCTAACTCCTAGAGCATCGTTGAATAAAATGGCTGCACACAGATTTTTACTTGGGGTTGAGTGTATACTTTCCTATGGATGAGTCAGCCTTTGACCTAAAATTGTTTTTACTTATTAGAGGTACAGGTTACTAACCTTGAGCATGGGGGTATTTAAGAGAGAAAAAAAGCTTTATGGAAAATGTGTTAGTCTAACTAGAAACATAAATGCAAGCTTCTTCAAGACTGTTTTGATCTTTTCTAGTGGTTCTGTGTCTAACCTGATTTTTCTGGATCCCTGCTGCTTTGACCTGAGGTGAGGTGACAAATGCATGAGAAGCCACTGGTCCCCCTGTATCTGGTAGAATAACCTTGGCTCCTGTGCTCAACATGAATGAGCTTCCCTCAGAGGATGCCAGTTCTACAGGGATTGGTTCAGAGTGAAAAGCTAGACTGAGCTTAGTAAACGTGTTGTGCCCTCCCATATGGGCTATGGATAACCTTGGTTCCTGTCACTTAAGACCTAATCTCTTAATCCTTGGGCCCCGGGTGTTGTATTCTTCAGAAGTGAACTATCTTCCACAACCTTAGCTCCACAGAAAAGGCTGATAGAGTGACTTCGGAGGGGTTGGCTGCTCCTGTTGCGAAGTCTAGCTGTACGAAGTCCCAAGCCTTCCAGTTTAAAAGCACGATACTCATCTACTCAGATTTCATTGCACTGGGGTTGACAGAACCTCTGACCCTGAGCTCTGCTGTAGGTCTCCCTCTCCCTCCCCCTCCCCTTCTCCTTCCCCCTTCTCTCTCTCTTTCTTATAGGTTGGTTTTTTCCCCCCCTTGTTCCTCATTACAGCGAGGCTAATTTGTTACTGATGTGGTTTACAGTCCTACTAGAAAAGCTTGTATATCTTCAAAAGCCTTTATGATTTTAAATTTTCTGGTTTATCTCATTTCTTGGACTCTCCGGCCTAAGTGATTCGACCCGTTGAAGCATTTTTATCGAATTTGCCATCTTAACCATTTCAAGTAAGAGTCAAGGGTTATAAATCTGTGTATCTATTACCAACCATCTCCCTGATTCTTCTCTCCTTGTGAACAGAAGTAAGTGTGCACATTACTTATTAATTCCCTTTCACGATTTGAATGAGCGATGCCCCACAGGCTCAGGTATTTGCAAACTGGGTTCCAGTTAGTGTTGGAGGAGTGTAGAACCTTTAGGTACAGCCTTCCTGGGAGAAGTAAATCACTGGGGGCAGGCTTTGAGCATGTAGAGCCTCACCCGATTCTCAGCTATCAGCCTCTGATTCCTGTCTGTGGACAGAAGTGTGGTAACTAGTTTCTTGTTCGTGTTGCTTACTACCATGCTCCTTCACCATTATAGAATGACCCTTTGGTCACAATGACCACAAGCCAAAATAAACTCTTCCTTTTTATAAAAGTTAGTGTGGCAGTTTGAGTGGGAATGGCTCCCGCAGGCACAGATGTTGGAATGCTCGGTCCGAAATTGGTGAAAATGTTTGGGGAGAATTAGGGAATGTGGCCGTTTGGGCACAGGTGTGTCTTTGTCATGGGCTTTGAGGTTTCAAAAGATCCCAGTCAGCAATAAAATCTCTCTCTCTCTCTCTCTCTCTCTCTCTCTCTCTCTCTCTCTCTCTCTCTCTCCTCCCTCCCTCCCTCCTCCCTCTCTGCCTATCTCTCTCTGTCTGCCTCCCTCCTGCCCTCTCCAACTTCTAGTTGCTGTCTCAAAATTAATATATCTGCTAATTAATTATTACTCCAGAATCATGCTTGCCTGCCTGCTGCCATGTTCCCTGTGATGATGATCATTGCACTGGCTGGTTGCACAACTTGACACAAGCTGGAGTTACCACAGAGAAAGGAGCCTCCCTTGAGGAAATGCCTCCATGAGATCCAGCTGGTTAGGTATTTTCTCAATTAGTGGTCAAAGGTGGGAGGGCCCATTGTGGGTGGTGCGATCTCTGGGCTAGTACTCTTGGGTTCTATAAGAAAGCAGGCTGAGCAATCCAGGGGAAGCAAGCCAGTAAGTAACATCCCTCCATGGCCTCTGCATCAGCTCCTGCCTCCAAGTTCCTGCCATGTTCGAGTTTCTCTCCTGACTTCCTTTGGTGATGAACAGCAATGCGGAAGTGTAAGTAAGCTGAGTAAACCCCTTCTTTCCCAACTTGCTTCTTGTTCATAATGTTTTGTGCAGGAATAGAAACCTTGACTAAGACGATCATGGATCCTAACCCTTTAGAACCATCAGCTCCCAAATTGTGGGGGCGCGATGTTTTAAACATCAACAGAACAGCACATATACTCCACAGTTCCCTTTCTGTCATCATCCTACTTTCTGTATCTATGACAATACCCTCTAGATAGTAAAATCAGTGTATTTGTGGCTTGGATCCTGGTTCATTACTCTGAGTACACAAGCAGTCTTCAGGTTTCTTCCTATAATAGAACACCTCATTGTTTACTTGGTCTAAGCCCAGATGGCAAGACAATATTTTGTTATGATTTCTCTTTTTCTGTAATTTATTATATATTTTTATTTATTTGCCTTATATCCCAATCACGGCCTCCAGTCTCTGTTACTACCTTCCACAATCCTTTCCCCCACCCCCTCCCCTTCTCCTCTGAGAGGATGGAGGCTCCCTTAGTTATCCCCCACCCTGACATTTTAAGTCTCTGGGAGGTTAGGCACATCCTCTCCCACTGAGGCCAGACAAAGCAGCTAAGCCAGAAGAACACATCCCACAGACAGGTAACAGCTTTTGGGAGAGCCTCCCACTCCAGTTGTTCAGGACCCACATGAAAATTGAGCAGAACATCTGCTACATTTGTGCAGGAAGGCCTAGGTCCAGCCAGTGTATGCCCTTTCATTGGTCGTTCAGACTCTGAGAGCCCCAAGGGTCAAGGTTTGTTGACTCTGTTGGTCTTCCTGTGGAGTTCTTATCCCTTCAGGGCCCACAATCCTTCCTCAAACTCTTCTATAAGAGCATCACTTATAATCCATTTGCGTTTCTGGACCCAAGTCCAGTTTCTTGTAGACAGCATATAGTTGGGTTTCGATGAGTTTTCTAGTGTTTTGTTTTGCCTTTTTGATAATTCATTCTGACAGTTTCTGCCTCTACTGTAAAGTGTGATGTATAAAATTTAAAGCCATGACTAGAAGGGATGTAGTTTTATCATCTTGCTTTTCATTCTCGGCCTTATATCATTTTATGTCTCCTTTCTTATATCATGTCTCTATTATGCATTTAATTAGAATTCTTTGTAGTGAAATATTTAAATATCTTCCTTATTCCTTTGTATGAATGTTTAGTATCTTGTTCCTTATAATATCCTGAAGATTAGATCACAATATCCTAGAATTCAATCTAACTTGAATTGACAGTAATTTAACTTCAATCACTCACACACACACACACACACACACACACACACACACACAGAGAGAGAGAGAGAGAGAGAGAGAGAGAGAGAGAGAGAGAGAGAGAGGCTATCTATGCTCTGTTATAGCTGTGTCTCCTCACTGTTAACAAAGTTACACCTTTCTGCAGTTTGTGGCCCACACCATGAGCTTAGACATACTGTTTCGGTTTACTCTGAAAATCATTTTACATTTATCTATACACTTAAGAAACAAGTAGAAACTTGGCACCCAGAGTCTCTGCGTTTTGAGTGAGTGAACAGTATCTTCGGTATGAGTTAGTATCTTACCTGTGTGAAGAGTTAGTAATTCTGGGCCAGTGGGGTAGGGACAGGGCAAGTAAAACAACTAGTAATGTGAAACAGAATTAGAATTTAACAGGTCTTTAGAAATATTTTTATGGATTCTAGATGCTGCCTTTGATATTTCACATAGTGGTGTTGCCATATTTAGCACATCTGATCATTCATGTAGGGCTTGTTGATAAGCCTTGCCATTCAAAAATTTGAAAGTTATTAATACACACACACATACACACACACATACACACAGGAGTGTGAACACACATGTGAGCCCCCCCCCAAACACACACACATCAAACTAATAAGGCAGGATCACAGCCCTTCTTTTAGCTCACCCATTCATTTCAGTCACCATTATAATTAATCTGTAAATTTATCACTAATTTTTTACATGAAATTTACAGAAGTGAGATAGACTGTGAAGTAAGTAAGCTGGAATTTGTCACCCAATTTTAACTTAATTCTTGAAGAATTTTGTACAAAGTGTTTTGTCCATATTCACTCCCTCCCTGTCTCCTCCCAGATCCAACTCCCCTTCTCTTGCCGTACAATTTTGTGTTCTCAAAATGGTTTACCCATCAAGTCTTGTCACTGTGTTGTCCATAAGTCAAGGCTATATGGCCTTCCCCTGGAGCATGGTCAACTTACCAGGGTTAATACCTTACAGAAAGCTGATTCTATCTCTCCCAGCAGTTATCAGTTGCCAACTCCTTGGCCAGAAGTGGAATTTTACGCCCACCTGCTCTCTCCATTTTGGGATTTGGTTCAGCTCGAGCTTGCATGGGGCTTTTGTAGGCTGTGATAGCTCCTGTAAGTTCACATGTGCAGCTGCTGCCTTGTGGCATCCTGAGGACAGCTTCCTTATAACATTCACCATCTCTGGCTCTTCAAGTCTTTCCATCCCCCCTTCTGCAATACTCCCTGAGCCTTGGGAGGGCTGTAAGTGGAACAGATGCCTCATTTAGAGCTGGACACTCGCAGTCCCTGATTCTCTGCACCTTGACTAGGCCTCGGTGTTAATCGCCATCTACCACAAATAGAAGGTTCTCTGATGAGGGTTGAGAGTCCATGGCTAGAACAGTATGGGATTACAATTCCCTTTATAACTATATCCATTTAGCAGAGTAATGGTGGTAGGCTCTCCCCGAGCGCCTATGGTATTAGCCACGGTTCTTGGACAAACAGTGATGCCAAGCATGGGTATATGTGAACTAGAACTTAAGTCCAATCAGGTGGTTGGTGACTTCCATGACGTTTCAGCCACTATCGCACCAGTAGGCATGGCTTACCAGAGTGATTGTTGTTGTAGCTCACAGGATTCACAGCCTGGCAAGACTGTTGATTGTATTTCTCCTCCAGCAGTGTGACGAGTACACCTTCAACAACTCTGAAAGTTACATCGTTGAGACAAAGCTCTCAGGACAGCACCAATGTATTAGTTCCATATTCTATGACTTGGGCATGGGCTGCCTTCAGCCATTGAATTGTGGAGGTACCAATAGTATTGATGAAAGGCTATAATGTTTGGGAGGTCTATGAACTGGCCAACAATTTTAAATAGTAAATAAAAAGCCAAGGATAAAAAAAAACAATTTAATAAAGACAAATATTATTGAATGCCAAAACAGCAGGATAGACCAGTGGATAACGTGCCCCCTGCACAAGCATGAGCACCAGAATTAAGATCTTAAGCACCCAGGTAGAAGTGAGGTGGGGTGCTTGTTCCCCTGGGGGCTCCGTGGCAAAACAGACTAGCTAAGTCGGTAAGTATTGGGTTCAGTGTATGAGAGAAGAAAGACTCAAACATAAAGAGGAAAGCAACCAAGGAAGAAATGTGAGCCATACTCAGTGGAAAGAAGGATGGGGGTGTGGCTCACTCCCAAGAACCTCATCGTTATTACTTTTATTATTGCTTTCTTTTAAAAATGAAAGCATTGTGGCCCATGCTCTGCCTTCTGAGAAACCCATCAAGGCAAAGTTGATGGGGGTTAAGTATGACTTAGCACAGTGCCAAACCACCTAGAACCCAGGGCTGGCCATGACAGAGGGAGGAGAGGAGCAGGAGGTCGCTTCTGTGCTAGCTGTGGCTTTTAATAATCTGCTCAGTTACTTTGAGTCCCCCTTTGGCATTTTTTCAGTGTATATGGGGACTATCACATGAATCTAGGGAGGAGAGTGGGCCTTTGACACTGGGCCAGATCAATCCCTGCACACACACACAAAGTGGTAGAAATCATCAGGGAGCTCTTAGCATATTGTCCTCCGTAGACTCTGAGTCAGGATATCCACCAGGCCTTGCTGATCAATAGGGCTGTGTGGACTCTACGGACCCAGTGGTGCCTGTGATATTCTATAACCACTGAGCTGCTGGCCTGTGTCAACTCTTCACAATACACACAAGGTCCAAATAGCTTCAATTAAGCTCTCCAGAGAGCAGGGGCCTGCACCCAGGAGCCTATGGGATTCTAGAAACAGAAGAAAACCAATAATGTCAGAGGTTCAGAATGGTCGTCTTCCCCGTGGTACCCTGCTGTCGGCGATGCCTGCCCGAGTATTCTCAGCAGCCTTAGCGTATTCCCTTCATTTTTATGGGTATAAAATTACATCAAGGTCATTTTTAATAACTGTCAATAGGTTGAGAGCAGCCAGCAGCTTTATTGACGCCAACACTGAAGCATTGCAGGAGACACAGAGAGTGCATAGCCTGTCTGGGAACAGCGGTCCACTGGGAAGCAGATGATTATTGATATTGGTAAATTGATATTGATAGCAATTTGATGGGGAGAGTACATCTGGGCCACTGTACAAGACTCTCATGTCAACAGCCTGGAGAACATCAAGGCTGGGTTGCCCAATGGTCTGCACCCTGGAAGTTTCTCTTGTGCATCCAGAGATGGTCCCATGGCTTTCCTTCAGGGTTTTGACAAAGGAGGCTTGGGAGGCACAGCTCCGTGGTAGGTAAGTGACACTGTCTTCTTCCTCTTTGACCCCCACTGTACTGACAAGTGTCTGCACTTCAGTGCACTCTTGAGTTGTTTTCAAATTTGAGATTTTCTTATTCCACCATTTCATAGATATGTTTAAAAGTATTTAATCTCGTACAACAATACCAAGCAACCAGAGCTTCCAGGGACTAAGCCACTACCTAAAGACTATACATGGACTGACCCTGGGCTCCAACCTCATAGGTAACAATGAATATCCTAGTAAGAGCCCTGGGTCCTGCTAAGACTGAACCCCCAGTGAACTAGACTGTTGGGGGGAGGGCGGCAATGGGGGGAGGGTGGGGAGGGGAACACCCATAAGGAATGGGAGGAGGGAGGGGGATGTTTGCCCGGAAACCGGGAAAGGGAATAACACTCGAAATGTATATAAGAAATACTCAAGTTAATTAAAAAAAAAGTATTTAATCTCATCTATCTCTCATTATCTCTTGCTCTATTCCTCCCATTCCCTCTGAATCTCTTCTTCCCAACAAATCTCTCTCTCTCTCTCTCTCTCTCTCTCTCTCTCTCTTTCTCTCTCTCTCGCTCTGTGTGTGTGTGTGTCTGTGTGTGTGTGTGAATATATGTGTCTGTGTGTCTGTGTGTATGCAGGGGGTATCTGTGTGTCTGCGTATATGTATGTGTGTTTGTGTGCATGTGTATATGTGCTTATGTGTGTGTGAATATATATATATGTGTGTGTGTGTGTCTGTATGCAGGGGGTATCTGTGTCTGTGTATATGTATGTGTGAGTGTGTGTATGTGTATATGTGCTTATGTGTATGTGACTATACTCATATGCATGTCTATGTATGTAGGGGGTATCTGTGTGTCTGTGTGCTTGTTTGTGTGTGTCTGTGTATATGTATGTGTGAGTGTGTGTGTGTATGTGTATATATGCTTGTGTGTGTGTGTGTGTGTGTGAGTACCCCATTTAATTTAATTAAGATTTGCATGAACAAGGATGGAGGATTATTTACTTGAACAATAGAAACTTGCCAGAGGCTGCACCACTATGGAATGTGAGTCCCAGTCCCCCAGCAGGTATTTCTCCAGAGCCTCAGGGGCCTCAGAAGCCTATCCCCACCCACAATGGGACATCACTGGTCAGGCTCAGAAAAGGGCATTTCGCAGCACCCCTCCCCATCCTCGAACTCTTCCAATATGTCTGCCCTTCCTCCTGGTGCTCCCTGGGCCTTGAAGTCTTTGCTTGTCGGTGCCCACTCAGTGCTGAGCATTCAACAGTCATTTGCTCAGTGCTTTGATACCCTGTTCACCTTTGCAGTCACTGCTACCCACTGCAGAAAGAATCCATCTGACCAGACTCCCAAGCAGGCTGACGTTCACAGAGGCTTCCACAGCTGTATTTGAGTGGGATCATGGTCCCGTAAGCACCCGTGCACTTATGAGCCCGTGAGTAATGTCAGGAAACTCCACTGAGCTAAATTTGGGTAGAATCATTTCTTTGATCCGATTTAAACTGTAGTTCAACGTAATGATTTCCTTTCAATGGAATACTTCACGGACCAAGAGATCACTCTCCCTAAGATCAGACGGGCTTTCAGGGTAGACCCAACCTGAATGTCAACGGGAAGTGGGAGGAAGGGGAAGATATGGCAGGGCTGGTACTTGTCTTAGTCACCGTTCAATTGCTATTAAGAGACACCATGGCCAAGGAAATTCTAGTTAAGGACTACATTTAATTGGGGCTGGCTTAGAGTTTCACAGGTTTCATTCATTATCGCCTTGGCTGTGAGCATGGTGACATACAGGGCATAGTGCTAGAAAGTAGCTGAGAGTTCTACATCTTGGTCTGTAGCGGAGGGAGGGAGGGAGGGAGGGAGGGAGGGAAGGAGAGACAGACTGGGCCTGGTCCTCCTTCAACAAGGCCACACCTCCTAATCCTTCTCATCTTGTCAAAGAGTTGTACTCCTTGATGACTAAACATTCAAGTAAATGAGCCTATGTGGGTCATTGATTTAAAACAATCATTTTGTTGTTTATTCATGAATTTCCCATCATGCGCCCCAGTCCCACTTGTCCACCCATTATTCTTACAACCTCTCCTTAAAAGAAGAAACACACACACAGACACACACACAGACACACACACACACACACACACACACAGAAACACACAGACACACACACACACAGAAACACACACACACACACACACACAGACACACACACAAACACACAGACACAGACACACACACACACACACACACACACAGAACAAAAATACATTGCATGGAAAGCCATCTCATTATGGAAGCTATAGTGTATCACAGTTTGTCCCACCTACAGTCCTCTGTCCTGCATCCCCACTTGCAAATGTTCATTGCAATGACTCATCCATCTGTTTTGAAGCCTCTGACTTCTGTGACACCATCAATATTAGACCCTCACGAGGACTCCTGGTTATCCTGTTGAGGCCCTGTATCATGGGGATCCTGCAGCTTTGGATGACACAGATTTGGGGGTGGGTTAGACCTAAGGGATAGCTGAGCTCCTCAGCCTGCAGATTTATCGGTACCAACAGGATGAGCTGTCCAGCACTGCCCAAGCTTGTCCACCCAGTGCTGGCATTGGCAGGAAGCAGGGCCAGAGAGCTCTCTTGCTCTCATGCCTTCAGGCCAGCTCACCTGCACTTATACCTCCAGGCCTAGCTCCACTTCTGCCCTGTCAAAGCACAGGACACACTTTCCCAAGTGCTACAGCCTGTATGGCATTGGTCCAGCTCTCCTACTCTCATACCCTCAGGGCTGGCTTACCCATACCTTTGCCACCATGCTGTCTGAGTGAGGTGGAGGGCCCATACTCCCGAGTGCCGTTGTCTATATTGCCACTGGTGAGAGCTGGGGCCAACTCTCCAGATAACTGCAGATGGTGAGGGGTAGAATCAGTTCTGCATAGCCCCTGGGCATGTGCATGGTCCCCAGCAGCTGCCCTGGTCAGGGATGTGCCCATGTTAATTCTATAGTGGTGATGTGAGCCTCAGACATCCACACGGACCCCTGCCTCTGCATGACCAGTGTAGAGGGCAAACTTGATAATCAGCTCAGATCACACACATATAGCAGGTTCAGAATGTGTAGAGCATTGAGACAGAGGAGGTGGACTGGGGCCTGAGAGGGAGCCACAGGCCTGAAGGCAGATGTCATGGAATCTAGTGTTACTGATGACCATACTGTGCTGTGGACACATTAGGTCATGGAACCGAACTCCAAATTTGACTTCTACAGCATGTGAATTACATCTCAGTAAGCAAATGATCCTGAGCACGTGGTGCAGAAGCGTGAGACACCCTGTTCTTTACCTCAGTGTTAGGGTTCGGATTTAGTAAATCGGGGAATTAGCACTCCTGCCATTATGACTTGTATTTCTAATTCTGTAAATTCAGAGCAAGATAAGATAACTAGGCTGAGAAAATGTGTGTGCTCTAGACCCAGTTGAAAGCGGCTAATGCAAAGTATTTGCCAACGAGGAGGCTGGCGTTATGCACCCACACTGGGGCGGGGGGCATTTCTATCGCCTACACCACAGGGGGAGCATGACGCAACCACCTGGCAAGCAAGCTCCTCCATGAGCAAGGACAGGATGGCTCCTGGGGATGGCCTTCTAACTCTTCTCTGACAGAGTCACACACTAATTGTGACTGCTGATTGTGTACCTCAGATTCTTCTTTCTCACCTGATTCTGCATTCCTCACAAACCCACATAAAACTTAGCCTTCTATAGAGTTTACTGGTGAGACTATTGGCGAATGCCTGTCTTAAGCCATTTTCTTTCCAGAAACTGTGTAAAGCATAAAAGGCTGTGTCCCTTTGCCTTCTGGAACATACCCCTGGAAGCTTCATCACTCTGGGGTATTGATAGATATTTAGGCTGTGGAGAGGCTCACGGGTTCACTGGAATGGGAGCTACTTGCAAACCTGATCCGATAGGAAACTGTATCTCAAAATGGAAGTAGCAGAGGTTCCAAGGCTATGGTGATGGGTAAATGAAAATGCCAAGTGCAAGTCTCAATGTTCTAATGTGAAGACCCCACATGCTGTCATGTGACTTTGTGGGACAGCCTGAACAAATGTCCATTCACCCTAGATGGAGCCCCAAAAGTGAATAGAAGAAATGATTCCTCACAAGACTACTTTGGTGAACTAGGGAGTTAATTGAAATCAAAAGTCAAGAAGCTGTACTTACAGGACTTTAGATGACCCAAAGATAGCTGCATTAGTGGAAAGTCAACCCAACATATGTGATGACTGAGCAAAGCTGCATCTTTGCTATACAACTTGCAAGCAGCTCCATTGAAAGTCTTCTTTCAACAATTTACTGCATATATAAACTTCAGTTTGGCATGGGTCTTGTAAATTTCAGGACTTTTCTGAGCTTTGTATGTTCTCTTTGTATCCTGACTCTTACATACTTCACTGTTCTGTCCCCAAAAATATGTTCCAATTTGGAAGAAATAGTGACACACTGGGGCTGGAAGGGTATGGGGAAAGGTCAGGATTGTTGCTTGAGAGAGGAATAAACTCTGGTTTTGCCTGGTGGTGTTCTGAATCATCAACATGTCACTTCAACTGTCAAATGCAGTGAAATTTGGGTGTTGTCCTTGAGTTCCAACCAAGTGCCTGGTTGTTTATAGATAGATGGGGATTGAATAACAGAACACAAGGCAGCAGTGAGTAGGTAAATTGAGCTCTGACTACATATAAATTCTCCTAATTCTCCTGAAGTTACTGATGGCAAAATGCAGGCCATGAACCATTAGACCTCACCACATCACCAAGAGCAACACCACAGACACATAGATATCAGTTCTTGCCAATTGCAGTCTTCACTTTATCAGCTCAAGAAAGTAGTGATGGTGGGGGAGCTCAGCACATCCCTGTCCTAGCACAGAGTCATAGCAGGGAGCTCAGAACTTCCCTATCCTAGCATAGAGTCATGGTGGGGAGCTCAGCACTTCCCTAGCCTACCATAGAGTCATGGTGGGGTAGCTCAGAGCTTCTCTGTCCTAGTATACATCCTCCAGGAATAGATCTTAAGAACTTGGCTTGGAAAGAACTTTACTTAGTGAAGATGTTCTTTTTGAGACCTCTTGACAATAATGTTTAATTACAGTTCTAGGTCCAAGGGGGTGGGCATAAAGGACGAGCGACGGCAAGTTAGATCCCTAGCAACTCTGATCTTGAGACTCTAGTCACTTCCTGTGAGTTTCCTGACACTCACTTCAGCATCACCACATTTAACACGGAACGGAAGGGAGTAAGGGGCAACAGGAGCAAGGGGGATGGACGAACAAGTCGGTGACCAGATGCCAGATACCTCTTCTCTGATGTGGGTTCAACAGCGTGAGACACAAAAACAACCTGTTCTGCCAAGGCCACTGAGCATATTCCTCCTTAAAAAGAAAATATCTCGAATAATACATTCCAAATTATTTCCTCGTGCATGTCCATATGCGTAATAAATGGATATTTTAGTTCCTATCTAATTATCTAGATTGGTGCAGTTCTCTCTCTTTTTTTTTAAATGCCAGTTTTAATTGCAAAAGTGCTGCCGGCTTCAGATTTTAATTGCAATTTGCAAATGGTTAGACTGACAGTGCTCCATTACAAAGGAGAAAAAAAATCATTTTAATAGCAGAAGTACTTCCTTGCTACAGATTCAATTTCATTTTTACAAGATACCGGGTCATCCAGCATCATTACAAGCAGTAAAAAGGCTGGTGAGAATATCTGAGGTGCTGGCTGGGTCAGGGTAGCATGGCCTGTGCCTGGAGGTGAGGGTGTGGGGGGGGCTGCCTGGAGAGCAGCTTCTGTTCTAATCCAGGAGATCAAGAAGTTGGAGAAGCCCCCAAAAGCTTCCAATGTCCACTCCTGTGCCAGTGTACCCTCAGTAGGCATCCTTCCCTACGAACCCATTATCTACCTGTTCCCTTTATCAATGGCTCTGTGATAGGGTGCAGGGTGATATCAGTGTTTGTAACCTTAGGAACAATGCAAAGCAAACTGCTTCTAGGGAAGTGTCCCCTCCTCCCCAGCCCAGATCTCCACCACAGGTCATTGTTGTTTCCTTCTAAGCCCAGATAAGAGTTTTCACAGGAAGCCAATGGCTTTTCTCTTACAGGATGCTATCAGCTCGTAGGTGCAAGTCTTCACAGGGATTATCTTACTCTTGATAGCTATAGGTACATAAATTCAGGAGGCGCTCTTCCCAGACGGCAGCATCCTAGCAACACTAGCAGCTTTGATTGGTCAAGGCTAGCTACTGGTAAAGCCATAGACACTGAAGGAGATCTGTTGGGTGGAAAAGTGACCAAGATGCTTTCCCCTTTGATGTGAGCCTCTAGCACTATGCAGCGGGAGTGGCACTGTACCTACTATGAGTCACTGTGTTCCAGCTCTGTGTCCAGATTTGGCACGTGCTACGTGGTGACATAGCCTTACAGCGGGGCTCCTGCTTGGTGTCCATCCTTGGCCATTGCAGCTGGAAGGATAGTGTCAGGTCAAACGAGGGTGGAGAGAGGAAGTAACCTTCTTTCCAGTGCAGGTCCTGTGTGCTTAGGACCATTCCAGAGCTCTGCAAGGCTGTCATTTAAACAAAACTCAGTTCCATTCTTTACATTCTACTCTTAGAACTGTGTTGATTTCTTCCCTGTTGTTGTTATTTATTTACTAACTTATTTTACAGAAAAGTAAGTTACAAGGTAAATAGTATATAGTCCGTTAGACAAAACAGTTCATATATATAACATCATATGTAGCAGTGTGTAACTGAATGATAGGAACCCCTTCCCCAGAGCACATGGCTAGCAAGTTCATAGGAACACTGGAGCATGGTGCTTCCACACTACATGAGGTGCCAAAACATTAGCAGGGCACACAACCGGTGCAAACGCTGTCCACGCAGCAAGTGTGTCACTGGCCAATTTACCTCAATGTGGTACGTGGCTACGTAACACTCTGTAGGCTGGAGGAAGGGCACACGCGCTGCAGCACACGAGTGAAATAATCGGAATGCGAGTGTATATTTCACTTTATAATATTATCAGATTCATTTGACATTATAATAACCATGAAGCTTTTATGATTTTTTTAATCGAGGCAGAAGAACAAAGGCTCAGGTGCCGGCAGCGACTGCTCTTTGTATTTTAAATAAACGAAAAGCGTTTCACTCAGAATAAAACGATTGTCTCATTCCCCCGGGGCAAATTTTGAAAATATATAAATATTTATGGAGATAAATGTGTGTAAACTGTGGAGACTAAGTCTGGCAGCTCAAGTGCGCTTTCATCCCGACTTCCGTGATCCGCTCCGAGGACGCGCTATCGTTACCCATCAGCTACGACAGTGATGGTGTGTTGAAAGGGCATTTTTCATACATTTATCTCAGGGCATTATTAATAGAAGCTCACAGTTAAATGCTTGCTCTTTTGTGCATACCAAATAAGACAGAGTCATATACCCCTTGTTCATGGAGGTTACGGATAAGAGGCTGTGAACATCTTAAGGGATCAGAAGAGGGTTTGGGGGCACAGAGGACCCGAGAGCAGGAAGTTCCATATGTCCCGATGTCTGATTGCCTGTGGCCCCAAGACAGTCACACCACGGCAGACAGCACAGGTCACTGCTGATGGCTGATCCACATGCTAGGGTAAAATTGCCCTGAGTAAAATCAATTAGACAGCATCATGTCAGACTCTGTGGTTCCGCCGTGTGTTGGTTATAAGTTTCAGGGCGCTGTGGCAGTTTTTTATGGCAACAGAACCTTGGAGCTCAATGCACGCGTCTCCACCCAGGGACACACGTGGGACTCTAAAAGGAGGCATGGAGCAGCTGACCTCACCGTGAATACTTTCCCTCCACCCTGAAGCAGGAAAGAGCACCAGGAAGGTTGTCCATTGCCTCCTGAGGATAGTGTGGATAATAGAAAGGGAAAGATAGTTTGACATGTAAATTTCTGAGAAAGAAGCTACAGCCAGCAATTTAAGTTTGGTTAAGAAAATCCCACAAAGGGCTGGAGAAATGGCTCAGCCATTAAAGGCTGGGCTCACAACCAAAAACATAAGAAAAACCCCACAAGAACAGGATAGAAGGGGTGCTGAGACCTGACTGTTGGTGTAAGTCTAAAAATGATTTTGTTTATCAGGGACAATTTAAGGGCACTGACACCAGCACAGACGCAGTGAAGTCACCACGCCTATTTAGCATAAAGTTGGATATTTGAGAATATATGCACATGTACATATGCATGCACTTGTGTACACATGTGAGATTCTGCCCAGGAAGTCCACTAAGGGTCCCTTGTTTCAGGAGATAACATCTTAACAGAAAGAAATGTCTTACTGCCTTTGTATGTAAACACACATGTGCACAAACATGCACATACATGTAAACATATATAGAGAATAAACCTTTCGTACAAACCCCATCAGCTTTTATCTCATCTCAGCCCACAAAGTATCCACACTCAGAGGCCTCGTGCTGAGGTCTGGGGTGGCAGAGTTAGAACAAGAGAAGCCGTGGTTTGGCTGCTCCCACTACCAAGGTAAGCAGGCTCCCTTCATGCAGAACAGAGCTGTGCGGCTTGCATGGCACGTATGAGCGTGCACACATTCAGAAAAGTCTGCCCCGTAGGTATAAGATGGGCCCTAGGAGGAACACAAGTAGCCAGAGATGAGAGAAGTCCCATCAGACTTCATCTGGCCAACCAAGGGGCATCTACACTCAGGACACTGAGATGAGACTCTGTCTTAGGGTTTCTGTTTCTGTGAAGAGACGCCATGACCACGAGAACTAAAACATTTCACTGGAGCTGGCTTGCGGTTCAGAGGTTCAGTCTATTATCATCATGTTGGTAAACATGGAGAGTGCAGGCAGACGTGGTGCTGGAGGAGGAGCTGGGAGTTCTACACCTCGATCTGCAAGAGGCAGTGAGAGAACTGACTTGAGCATCCATGATACCTCAAAGCCCACCTCCACAGTGACGTACTTCCTGTAACAAGGCCACACCCACTTCAACAAAGCTGCACCTTCCACAGGGCCACTCCCCAAGGCCAAGCATTCAAATAAGCGAGTCTTTGGGAGCTAATCCTATTCAAACAACCATAAGTCCCTGAGGCCAGGCTATGACACTGAAGCCCACATTGCATGGGGATATTAAGTATCAGGCGACACTGCCCGTGCCTAGTCAATAGATAGGAGGATGACCCAAGGCTGAGAAGTCACACAGAGTGGCCAGGCAGAAGTCAGCAAGGAAGACTTTCTCCTCCACCCAAGCAGACCTGTCCACCCGACCTCCCCGGAGATCTAGTGATGGAGGACTCCAAGAGTTCCTACACTGATATACTTTGCAGGGTAGGATGGGCAGTCATAAGTCCTCATCCACTGTCAGCATCTATCATTTCCTCAGCTAGAGGCCAGGTTCATTCACAAGCCAGCAGCTCTTCTCCTTGGTGCCTTGTGCTACAGCTTGCCTGGTTTTGCTGTGTCAACATCCTCTGGGCAGAGGGAAAACTGCAGAAGGGTTTAGTTCTTTGAGGAGAGTCCCAGGGCAGAACCAGGCTCACCAGCATGGCTGTCTCTCTCTGTCTCTGTCTCTGTCTCTCTGTCTCTGTCTCTCTCTCGGTCTCTCATGCGCACATGCACGCGCACATGAACACACACACGCACACACCTGATACAGTGTAGGCTCATGCATTCCGTCAATGGTGTGGTTGCAGCCATCCAGCCATGTGACGTCCCTGCAGTGTTCGACTGATGCTGATGAACGAGCCGTCCCGGTGCGAATTCAAACTCTCTGGCACGTCCCTGGAGCTGCCTCCATGCCTCAGCTGTGGAAGACTTAATGAGCTTTGCGAATTTAACGGCAGTGTATTTCTTGTCCTCAAGGAACTGTCAGCTTACACGAGCAGTCTCTGCCTCGACGTCCCTCCATACTCCGATGTTCAGACCATTGAAACCATCGGCTCCTCGGGAGGCAATCAGCAAACCGTCCCCGGTAACGGAGGACTTTATAAGTGCTAATTATTACTTCTGTGAATTATTGTTACATTTTTTTCTCCTCCAAAAGGGTGAAATCAAACAGCATAAGCAGAAAAGAATCGTTTAATGGGCCCCCGGCTGACGCTTCTGAACTTGAACACTGTGCACAGGGAACATTAGCTGTGCTAATTATATGAGGATGCCTCACTGTCTGTTATCTTTCTTCTTCATGTCGCTTCTCTTCCTTGATGAGGACTGGAGGGGTTAACCCCCTCCATCCCACAGTCAAGGAACCTGTAGGCCCTCTGTGTCCTGCGGCGCACGCAAGTCTCAGATTTCATGACGACAGAGGGCCTGGCAGGTCCCAAGGCAATTTCTAACTTAACCGATTACCCTTCTGCTCATCAAAGCGTGAGGAATAAATTCTAAAGGCTCTCAGTGAAAGCACATGTGGGTGATGGAATGAACGGGCGAATTCCCGTATACAGGAGGCGTTTAAAACGGAATAACTAACGAGTTGTGCCCAGTTCCGGTGCCATTTCTGTCCTCTGTAGTCCTTGAAAATGTCCAAAGATTTCTGAGATCATCTCGGCAGGGGGGAGCAAACTTTTGAAGAAGGAAAAATAGTGGGGTGTGACTTTAACAGAGCACTTCTGGAGCAGTGGGTAATAACAGCCGCCATGAGCCAGCAGATACAATCAAGGAGGTGCCCACTGTTGAGGGGATGGGAGGAGCCGTGGGAGGAGCGGTGGGCGGGTCAAGCACATCCACAGGTGCTGGAGAGGAGGGCCATGCTCTCCAATCTCAGATGATACTCCCTTGTCAGCAGAGAAGAAGAAATAAGATGTCCCCGAAGTCTGCTGGCCATTGAAAGCATCCCCAGCAAGGGCCAGCGGTGCTTGTGGGCAGCCTCCAGGCTGGCCCTACACTGGTGACATCACTGGGATCCCCAGAAAACCCCAGGGAACTTCTACTGACTGGTGATTGCATAGAAAACACTGGCTGGTAGCTTAGGATGTGTTCGTGTGAGTGTGTACACATGTGTAAGTGTGTTTCTGTGCATGTAGATGTGTAAGGACTTGCCCACATTGATGAGTGCTAGTAATTAACAAATAACATGACTATGTACACATAAAAATGAGTGGAAAGTGATATTTAATGCCTATGAGTCTACTTATCTTCATTCAGAAAGTTCTATTATTATGTATTTTTATCTATACATGAGGCAAATTTCATGCATTCTCTCACACACACACATACTTATACATGTATAGCTATGTGTACAGTATCTATGTGAGTTTGCCATGCATAACAGCTGAACTATTTCTCTGCACACGTTTGCACACTGATTATGTTCATGATGATCTCATAAACACATGTGCATCATTAACACACGACACTTGATGATATCTCACTAGAGAGAGCAGTGTGGAGCCCTGGTAGAGTACATTCTTGGGCAGAAAGGAAGCACCCGGCAAGGCATGGGGCCATTGTAAATCTGAATGAGTACCCAGCACTGTTGCAGGCTGAAAGGAACAAAAACTTCCCATTCACAGTCATGTCCCTCAAAGACATGGTGTATTCTGCTCAGACAGAAAAACCACCTACACCTTAATGTGTTCATACACTATTCATCTCCCCATCCCTCTCAGATGATTCCTCATGAGGGAAAAAGAAAATACACTATTCAGCACTACAGCATACTGTTAAGCACAAATTAGGAGCATGTCTCCAGAGTGCAGGCACCTGGAGCTTTGTAAAGGCGGAGAGGATCCATTCTTGCCCAGTGGGTGGACTCCCCCCTGTGACTAACACAGGGCACCCATTCACCCCAGAATTATCATTTGCTATTCTGGAGTCTGAAATCAGGGAAGATGACAGGTAAGAGGAATACGACTCCTGACTGGAATACCTCTGTGCAGTGCTGCCTGTGTTTCAGGTAGAGATGGTGTACGGGCTACCAGTGTTTGACAGCACGGCATTCCAAGGCGAACCCAGGTGATGAGTGTGCGGTGCCCCTGGCTTGTCACTGTGCTCTCATGAGTAGTCTCTCAACTGAGGGTGGGGGCTGACAGCAATCACTGGTGTGGGGATGGGTCGCCGAGGCTGTGGATTTGACGGTCAGGGTTCATGTGGCTCACCCCTGAGGTCTCCATTACCCTTCATAAACACCCATGTCGCAGCTGGGAGAACTTCGTGATGTGCACGGAGGTGAGGATGAACTGTTCGTGAAGATGAAGCAATACACGTCCTGAGACTCCGGTTGGGCGAGTGCAGAGAAGAAGCCACTCAGAGACTCTGGACCCATGGAGGACTTGGAGTTCATAGTGCCTCAGGTTAGAGGGTTGTGTTGTTTGTCCCCAACACTACACCATGGCTTTCCAGGTCACCTGTGTCTGGACCCAGGACCACAAACCATGCACATGTAGCTTATGATCTGTATTATTTTCCTTCCTTCTTCCTTCTCCTCCTCTTTTCCTCTTCGTTTTACCCCCTACTTTTTCTTTATCTCCTTCCCTCCTTCCTTCCCTCCCTTTCCTTACCTCCCTCCTTTTCCACCCTCCCTCCCTCCCTCCCTCCTTCCCTCCTTCCTTCCCTCCCTTTCCCTCCTTCCCTCCTTTCCACCCTCCCTCCCTCCCTCCTTGGAGCTAGGAACAGGATGCAGTGTCTCATACATGCTCGGCACATAGCTACCACCAAGCTAAAAGCCAGTCCCAATAATTCACACTTTTAAGGGACCCCAAATGGCTGCCATCAGCTCAGGAGCAAAGTGAAGGGTTCTCATCATTAGAGGGTATGAAAACCTTAAGAGAAGAAAGCTATTCCAACTATCATAACAAATTTCGAGATAGGCATTTTTTAAAGATTATATATATAAAGAGCGAGAATGGGTTTACTTTGCATTTTAGCTAGGACACTTCAAAGAGACGACTTGACGATTAAGAGGAATCCAACGAAGGCCTTGGGATTACATGCCTATGTTTCCACACAAGGTATAAATCCTTTAAGGTCTTTGGGCATGAAATATTTAAAATATGGAGGCAGATGAAGCAAGAGCTGTGTTGGCATGACCTCTGTGTTGGCGTGACCTCTGTGTCGGCATGCAACTGTATCATCCCGCTGAGCCTACCATGCTAAGAAAGAACCCAAGGATACCATGCAGTCACCCACTATAGCTTCTCGGATCCAGATCAACAGATGGTCATGTAGGAATTTGATTGTGTCTCACTTAGGAGACTGAGAATGTACAAGGCCTCCACGGAGGAAAGAGGAGGTGCCTTGCCAGTGACGTGAATGCGGCCATTGCTAACCAGCAAACTGTGCTTTTGTGTTTGGGGAAGGTTAAAACTGCACCAGATGTTTGCCATTTGCAGTGGCTGATTTTCGTGGGATCTGGGCTCGGTTTGAGCTTTCAGGGACACAGACTCGTGTGGTACCGATGACAGGTTAGCAATTTTCCCAACAAGTCACCAGTGGCCACTCTCTTGACAATGTGACACACTTTACGTACTTGCGATTGGTGAGTGTACATGATAATATTAAAGAACAATTACGCTCGGTCTACTCAGCACACCTCGGTTTTCTCAGAGACACGTTCTAAGGATTTTTTTTCTTATGCTACCAAGTGCATATATATATATATATATATATATATATATATATATATTCCAATCTGTGTTTACAATACGCAATTTGTCTAACTCTGCAGTTGGGAAGAAAAACAGAACTCCCAGATCATAGTACACGTTTCTCAAGACACCTTATACGGAATGGTTTCTATATAAATAAGGGTCATTTACCGGGAAGCTATCGGGTCAGGAGTCACATGCAAATCTTACGACGACCTTCACACACAGACAAGCTGTTCAAGATTTTGGTCAGGGGAACCCGGGGTTCATTAAGGCAGACTCCGGGGATCTCTGTGTGAATGTGGAGCGTTGCTCATCAATGAGATATCAGTACTATTGGAAGCTACCCTGTAGGAAATGTGTTTTAATACGCTGTGAGCTGTTAAAACACCCTTTCGGTCTGTTTGACATCAAAAGAAAAGACAAACCAAACAGAACCCCGGTAGCTTCTTCAGAGACTCGCAGCACACTAAGTCTGGAGAGTGTGTGTGCCTACTGTCTTCTCCTCCCAAGGAGCCTAACTGCTTAGGCACCCCTGCCTCAGCCAGGGGCTCAGGGCGGCACCCATTCGGCCTTGCCAGGGGGACACACTGCCATCTAGTGGAGACATCTGGCATCGCATATCAAAGACCTTGATGTCTTCTTGGGGGAGTTGGGGGGCAAGCACTTGGGGTATGCAGGGCCCAAGGAGCCAAAGGCTGCTGCCAGCTTTTGCTCAAGAGACACCAGTGGGCATGGGGATCTATAGCGGACACTCCATGGCTCCACCAGTCCTGCGCTTGCCAGGTGTGAGGCCATTACCTTTGCCCGAGATCTTGAGAACAACAAACCCCACCGGAAGTGTTCGGGGTTCCGGTTGAAGAGTGAAGAGTGAAGATGAATTTGGGGCTCTTGGGGTCTCAATGGATGTGGAAGACCAGAAAGCAATTAGCTATCCACAGGCATGGAAGGCTGTCGCTCAGACCGGCCCGCAGAGACTGAAAGCTTATGAAAACAGACTCTGGATTTGAACACTCCCTGCTGGTCCAGCTTTCCTTCCAAGTCTGAAAAGTGTTGGACAAGCCCTTTCTGTCTCTGCAGATTGGCAGGCCGAGTCTCACCTGTTTCTTAAGCACCTTAAAATGCGAGACCATGATAAAGTTGATGGTGCCTGCACAAACTCTCTACCCTGCAAATGACATAAAAACAAGGAGAAAAAAAAAAAAACCACAACTGAGACTGTCATATTTCAAGTTCATGAGATTATTCATCCTTATTTGTGACAATCTTGCACATGTACATAACGTGCTGTGGTTATATTAGCCCCCACCCCCATCTCCTACCCCTTCCGGTTCTACAGATGCCGTCTTCTCAGCTGGTCGTCTGTCCCTCTGCTTTGTCTGCACAGGTGGGCATCTCACCTGTGCATCCCATCCAGAGACAGCACTTCACGGAACACTTCCCCGTCCTCTGGCTTACACGGCGCGTTCCTCGCGATGTTCCTGGAGCCACGCTATTGCCTCTTCCGGCCTTACTTGCAGAAGCCTCGTTGTGCAATGGGCTATGACTAGGGAAGAGACTCACACCCGGTCAGTATGCTGAGAAGACCTGACGGCTCAGCCCCCATGACTACACAGAACATCTAAAACACACCCTCTAAAGGCCAGGGAGCATCCCTCTTACGTGACTTTCGTGGAGAGTCATTTTAGTATAGTGGAGGGTCTGAGGTTGACCGTCCCTTTTAACGTGTCCAAATTTTCTCAAAAGCATGCGTTGGTGCTAACGTTTTGACATTAAGCATATTGGTTAGCACACACATACAAAAGCGAGCAAGGATGTGTAACTATTCACAAGCACTTCTCACAAATACAGAGATACCGGAAACACAAGATTCTGTGACGTAATGCATACTCTAAATGTATTTAAAGTATAATTCCCTCTTTCTCTCTTCCTCTGGGTTACAGTGAAAGTCAAACTCATTTTTCCAGGGTACAGTGCTATACTACCGTGTGCGATCTGCTTTTGTGGTGGCCTATGGAACACTTGCCCCTGCTCCTGCAAACTCTGTGACCACAGGTTTATGAATTCGTTGGGGTGTGGAACCGTAGTTTCTAGGTTACCTCAGCTCACCAAGGTTTTCAGGTCCCCAGTCCTATGCTTGCAACCATAGAGAGTGTCTTCCAGGGGTTGGAGGTGATGGAAGGTAACATCTGGCCTGCACTCCTCTTCTGTCCCTAAAATACACCCTTTTCACTATTGGGCCAGTGTCCAGTGAGCTTACACAGGAAGCCGCCTTCCTGCTAACCTGTCAGAGAGCCCTGAGTTCGCGGTCCACACCCCAAACCGAGCACATTCTTGGTGTGTTCTGAGCTTTAGTTTCCGACAGAACCCAAGACAAGGAAAAAAAATGCCGTAGATGAAAACTGCAGAAGCCAGCACCTGCTGGGAAGAACCATGAGGGCCTTACCTGCCTCAAGGTGGCTTTTTATCATCAAAGACTTTTAACAATTTGAAGACCTCATTGTAAGAAAACCGGATGTTCATGTCCTAATACTGACATCGCTTCTGCCCTGTGTCTGGGCTCCAAAAATTGTAAGATGATCCCTCTTTTTTTTTTTTTTTTAATTACTGCCCTCTTCTTTTTCTAAATTACTGTCATTTCCCCCAAAACTTTTCACAGCCTCTGAATTTATTCTTTCGAAGACAAACATCCATTCACAGTTTGAAATAAGTGAAAACCAACCTCAGAGTCGCATGATGATTGGAATTGAGATAACTGAGGTCTCTACAGAGCAGAAACATAACAGCAAAGGGATTCCGAATCCACGGGTCCCCGTGGAGCGGCATGGGTGATGGGTGGCTTTTAGGGGTTTATTCGCCTTTCTGCGCCTCTCCTTTGAGTTTTGTTTTGAGTCAGAGTCTGGAGTTAGCCATATGGGCCAGCCTTAATGGGAACTTGCAGCAATCCTCCTACCTGTACCTGTCAGATGCTGGGGTTTCTGTTGCACCAACCCCAACACCCAGCTTTTGACCAGCATTTTCGATCAGGACGCTCATTTCCCAACAGGTGGAGAGTGTTTCCAATGCCCTGATTGTGCCTTTTAGGTCTCTCTCAGAGATTGTCCTGAGAGTTTGAGCACAGTCACACTCTCATTCTGTCAACAACGATAAAAGCAGCCACAGTTTAACACTGTTGCATGAGCTACACTGAGGAGCTTTACTGAGAAAATACCAGAAGCAGTAAGATGGTTGGGAATTCAGCATAATCCTCATGCTCCTCCTATGAGCAGGATTCAGGTCCTGGCCCAGGACTCCCTCTCCCTGCAATGGCTCAGCAGGAAGCCCTGCCTCCCTCCCCCACCCGCTGCACCTCCTCTCTATAGGATGCCCTGCCTTCTCGGGCCCTCATCCCAGCACCAGGTACTGGCAGGGAAGCAGGACCTATTTAGCTGATTGTTATGCACTATGCTGCCAGACCCAAAACATAGAACCTATGGGAATGCAGGGCTCTTGCTACTGTCAAACCATTGTGTAGAAACAGAGCTGTGTGAATTCTAAAAGCCTTGGCCAGGAGTCAGCTCAGTCACTAGCTGCGGACAGAACATAACCCAGACAGGCCATTAAAAACCGCATAAATGTGATGTTTGTGTACTCATCCTGCATGCTTAGTTAAGAGTAAAAATCCAGAGGCCCCCTCACCGCAGAGACTGGCTGCTGGTCGCAGTGTGAGTCTGCTTTCCCTGGAAGATGGTAGCTGGAGGCCCCATTCCTCTCTGACAGGAATGAGTGCTGTCATCAGGGGCTGGGGAATACTGTCTTCCTTCATGCTCCTAAGAATGTGAGGAGAGAGAAGCAGGGCCTCCCTCAGCAAGAGACCCTTCAGCAGCATGTGGTGGTCTCTGAGCCTATCTTTTGTGTGTGTGTGTGTGTGTGTGTAATGTGTATATGTATGTATATGTGTGTATGTGTATGTGTGTTTATGTGTGTTTATGTGTGTGTATGTGTGTATGTATATGTATGTGTATGTGTGTATGTGATATGTATTGTATGTGTGTATGTGTATATGTATTGTATGTGTGTGTATGTGTATGTGTGTGTGAGTGTGTGTGTGTGAGTGTGTGTGTATGTGTATGTGTGTGTGTGTACCTGCGTGTGTATGTGTGTGTGTGTGCCTGTGTGTGTGTATGTGTGTGTGTATGTGTGTCTGTGTGTGTGTATTTGTGTACTCATATTCACGAAGAGGTGTGCCCATGTGTGCACAGCCCACATATAAATGGAGGTCAGTCAGGCTCCAGTCTTCAGACACCTTCCACCGTTTTGTTTGAGATAGGGACTTCCATTGGAAATCCACCGTGAAGGTCAAGGACCTGTCAGAAAACTTTTCTCTGTTTCCGCGTCCATTCAGTCTCACTCACAAGTGTGTGGATGACAGTTGAGTGCTAGCACGCTCGGCTTTCTATGCGGGTTTCGGGGAGCTGAACTCAGGTACTCCTGTTTCCTAGGCAAGCACTTTACTGACTGACCCATCTTCTCAACTGTGATGGGGGTATCTGGGGAGTGCTGTGGAATACCTGAAGTGGCTCCTCACTGCGGGTGGCTTCAATTCTGATGGCAGAGGACAGTGACCTTCCTTTCTAGATGCTCTTGAGACAATCTAGAGGGAGAGATAGTGTCATGACAACCCAAGTCCTCTTTGGTCATGGTGATCAATACTCAGAACCAGAGGCTAGCAAACGTCTTCGGCAAAAGGCCGGATGACAAGAACCCTTGGCTTCCTGACCTTGGGGTTCATATTTTAGCTGCCCACCTCTATAAACAGCTCAGCAGTAGTCCCCACTCCAAAACCACGAGTCCTTAGCTCCTTGCTGAATAACTGGGGAGCAGGACCACAGAGTCCTAAGCTCCTCACTGACTAAGTGGGGAGCAGGACCACAGTGTGAGTTCTCTGCTCATGGCAGTGGGACAGACCATGCTTCGGTGTCTTAATTTTTGCATTAGTAAATCAGATCCCATAGTTGCAAACAAACTGTCACCATCCCCCCCCCCATTCAATTTTACCATAAAGTAAAAAATGGAATATCCTAGATTTCCATCCTTGGGGGTAAGGGAAATGTTTCATTCTTTAACTTTGTGGTACTAAGGAGGGAACCCAGAGACACTTCATGCAGGCAAGTTCTCCCTCCCTGTGCATCATACTCCCCAGCCCTTCAGACATGTTTACGAAAACGTAGGTAGTCATTCCCAAAGGGAGTATGATCTCCCGGAGTTACAGCTATAGGCTGCCCCATGTGGATGTTGGGGACCATAACTTGGTCCTCCGAAAGAGCACCACATACATGCTTTTAACGTCTGGGCCACCTCCCCTGCCCCATATGTTTTTAAATAGAAAAAATGCAAATTCCTTTTTTAAAAAAATTAACACAAATTTCTATCTCTTATGCTCATTTCTATCCTTTTATTATGCGTTAGACATATCTGACATGGGCGTTTTGGTTTAGGAGAGAGAGTGTTCCATTAAATTGTTCTTCCAACAGCTGTGAATGGAATAACGGTTATCATGGGAGTTTCTAAATTTAACAACTGTGGTGAAGGCGAGGAGAAAATCCTCATGCAAGCATTTGAAAAATTGATTCTTGCAATTATCCGTTTAATCAAACGCTTGACCCAAGAAGAGCAAATTTAAGTCATAAAGAAAACGATTTCATTTTTCGGCGAGGGCTGGGAAAACCAGCATTCTCTCTGGTGAATTTGTCTGCTCGGCTTGTGTTCTTGAGTTGACAGCACGGTCACGTGACAGCCAGTGGCAGAGCACTAGGCTGTGATGTTTCTCAATGATTTTGAAACAGAAAATAGCCCAGATGGAAAGTCGAGAAGCCACTCTGATACCCAGCGCAGTGACACCCGTGTTTCCGTGAGGTCAAGCACGAGGTGCAGTGACAGGGACCCCCTGCCACTGTTAAGGACCCTGGGTCACAAGACACAGCAGCTCTACTCAGATATTATCCTTAAAGACAAAGCTGTGCGGCTGAGAGAGTGGTGGTGCTGCACTGGTCTGGAATTCTTACATAAACGTTTGCTCTCCAGCACTGCCAAAGCAGTAAGTAAGTAAAATAAAATAAAATAAAATAAAATAAAATAAAATAAAATAAAATAAAATAAAATAAAATAAACACAGAAATGAAGATACGTCAGGTCATCCCCTTCATTTCAGGGACAACAGTTGAAATGCTGAAGAGGCCAGTGTGTTAACAGGGCCCCAGATAGGTGCGGAGTTGTGACCACATGGCATCCTTAGTGCCATTTATTCTCTGTAGATTCCTGCTTCTTTCCTTCTTCCAGCTCCCTCACGGCTCCTTGAGATTCTGACTACAGATTCTCAACAGCCCTCTCCCAAGCCTTGGCTATGAGAATTGTAACACTGAAAATCATGAGAGTCAAGAAGTCAGGACATCAAGTCAAAGGAAACATGAATTTGTAATACTCCTCTCAAGGCAAAATTGTCATCCCCTTCTTTCCTGGCAGATCCCTGTAGGCTCGTACCAGGCACAGACTGGTGTGTGTGTGTGTGTGTGTGTGTGTGTGTGTGTGTGTGTGTGTGTGTGTGTGTGTATACGTGTGTATCCATGAGTGTGCATGTGAGTGTGTGTATGCATGTGTATATATGTGTGTTGTATATGTGTGTATGTGAATGAGTGTATGCACATGTGTAAATGTGTGCTTGTATGTGAATTTATGTGTATCCATGTATGTGTACGTGAGTGTGCGTGTGTCCAGTTGGAGGAAGTATTAATAGTTTCTTAAACATGAGACAAACAAGATTTAGAATAAGAGAAAGAAAGACTTTTCAGGGTCAGCTATTTTCTCATCTTAGCACGCACACTACTGTACATGTGGTGGTACTTACTTAATGCTTCTAATTAAGTGAAATGCGTTTGCTAATTCTGAATCTTCATTTACTGTAATTGTGGACCTAAACACTCCCAGTAGGATTCCTTCTGAGGCAGTTTTAAATCCACTGTGATTGCGCACATGGTGGCTGCTAGAAGATCCCCCTCCATTCCCTTGCCACGTGGCTGTGTTCACAAGCTGTTGAGAGAGTATCAGTGTCCCCATTTCTGTCTGTCTTGCTCCCTGTCTCTGCTGTCAGTTTTTGATGCATCAAATCAACCATCTCCTTCCGTCATACACGCTGAAGGATCAGTTTGGTCCAAGTCCACCACGCGCATAGATGGCTTGCCGAGTTTGGGGGCGCCCACTGCATGAGTTCTGTTCATTTCGTAAGACTTGTGGGAAATGAGTAGTCTGATGTCTAGGACAGACAGTCACCGTCGGCCACAGAAGTGCCTTTCTTGGAGGTGCCTCTGTTGTTCATGTTTCCCAAGCCCCACTCCTCTCACTCGGGAGAGCAAAGTCCTCTCGAATCTTATGCTTAATTTCCCAATGTTCCCGTAGCTTTTGAAACTCAAAGTCTAGGGACTGGTGACCTCAGATGCAAGAAAAGTTCTTAGGAAGAGATGGCCTGTGTCCACTCGACAAGTCCACCTTGTGATGAAGGAAAACCTCCTCTTAGGGTACGGGAGATACAGAGGAACCCCATTCCAAAGCAACATTACCACGGGACACACAAGGAGCATGCTCAGTGGCTCCCACCACAGGGGAGGGGCAGCTTCGTAGAAGTCAGGTCTAGTGGGAACCTGGGTGGGGCAGCAGTGTGTCAGGAACCCAAGAACCCACGTGCCACCCAACGCGAACACCATGGGTGAAGGGTAAAGTAGCGACAAGAAGGCAGGACACCGCCACCCACAGAGGGAACAAACACGGAGGTTTTGAGCTGGCAATATTTTGAGTGGTTTTACCTAATTTTGAGTTTTATGGTCCACATTTTCTGCAAGAAATACCCATTTCATAAAAAATAAAAGTTTTAAGAAGGGGAAAGAAAAAGAAGTTTTGAAAAAAGAATAATATTGGTGACAACCAAAAAAATAAGTGAAGAAGAAACAGACCATGTAGAATTTGGCCTGTCTCTTGTGAAAATCGTGTTCATAAATTAATTAGCACTGCAAATCAATGGAAGATGGAAACACAGCTTGATAATCATTCTGGATAAGACTCATTCCTTGTTGGGAAGAAAGACAAGGTGGGAGCTTCACCTCTACATCCTGCCCTAAGATGGCTTCCATGTAGATCAAAGGTGACAAGTGGGGGTGCCGGAGAGGGAGATCAGAGGGCAAAGTGCCATGCAAGTGTGAGATCCTGAGTTCGGTCCCCAGAACCTATGCCACAGCTGGGCACCAGGGTGTGCCTGTACCTGAAATCCCGGTCATGGAGAAGCCGAGACGCTCACCACGGGCCAGTCTAGCCCAAGCAGTGAGCTCTGGTTTAGTGTGAGATTCTGTGGCTCAACATAAGACAGAAGAACAGTTGAGGAGGAAACTCGATAGCAAGCTACTTCAAAACCTGGGAGACCCTGAGGAAAACATAAAGCTTGCAAGTGGATATGTTTGTGTGTGTGTTTATATGTGTGTTCATTATAATATATGTTATATGTAACATATAACAATTATATACATATATTAACATATACATATGTACACATATACCAACATCAACATATACATAATATCACATATATCATATACATCATATGCATTATATACGTCAACATATACATCACCAACATATACATACACATACACATACACATACACATACACATACACATACACATACACATACACATACACATACACATACACATACACATACACATACACATATACATATACATATACATATACATATACACATTCATTAAGATAAGAATGGGTCTCTGGCAAAGTGGGGAAAGCATAGTAACAGACAACCCACCACAAAGCCACAGCCAGAGACAGGAACCTCAGCTCAGTGAGCCAATGGCTCAGGATTCAGTACGCCATCTCCATTAGCCAGGAAAACGGGCTGGGAGCTGCGCATGCTGACCCAACAGTGCTATGGAGTCTGTAGAAAATTCACAGCCAAACAGGGAGCATGGAATTTGGTTCTCAAAACTGCCAGCGCTGTTTGGTGCAGTGTCCACCTGAAGGTTTTTGCTGCCCACACTAGCTCTGGTTTAAGTCATGGAGTAGCATGAGAATACTTATTCCTATGAATGCTGATGGTATTCTTAGACCGGAGGCTAGCTCCTTACCTCCTTGTGGTGAAGGAACAGATAGGGAAGTAGGATCCAGGCCCAGAGTCAAAAAAGATCCCCTTGTCATGTGTGAGCTGCAAATGAGTCAAAGGACTCAGTTGTTAAGGAGTTGAAGAAGTGTATCTATATTAATTTTCTATATTAGAAAATAATGTCAATGTATTCCTAATATGTTCTTGTTTCCATCCTTTCTAACCTTAAAGGTTTTCTGTAGTATGCCTACACAATGTTTTAGCATTTTATCCTTATCCGGTCGTACTGTTAACCGGCCATAACAGCAGCTTAACCCTTAGCATTTCCGTGTCCTGTTTGTTTGAAGAACTGCTCCCTGCCCCATGTATTCCTCAGACAACAGTTTTATGGAAAATGACTTTAGGAGCTGCTCACCATCACTTCCCCTGCCATAAAAATAAAGCCACTGTGCTTCAGTTCTCTCCCCAGTCATGCCCCTGGGCCATTTAGACAGAAGTTTCCTCCAGGGTTCATGCTACATGATAGAACTCTCTACTCCTTGGACAATGATTTCAAGAATATAGGACAGTGATTACAGTCCTCTGCTGACTACATGGCCACCTTCTCCAGACTTCCCAGCCAGACTCCCCACAAACCCTTCTCCTTTCAATGAGCCAGTTCTTGTTACATGTAGACCAGGTGCCATACAAAACCAGTGTTCCAGGCAATTCTGAAAAGTCTGCTCATCAGACTTGCCTGGCTGGTATGTTTATGGGTGAAAAAAACTGAAGTTCTGGAAATCCAAAGACCTGAGCTATGCAGAGGAATGGGTCCCTTGCCTGGCCCTGGAACTGTGGTTGGAGATTATATTCAACTCTGATTTTAGCTCTTTTCCTGTGATTATGTTACAGGGATTTTCTTCTGCTTTCTCATTTGTGTTTGACCCAACTCCCCTAAAAACAACAACAGCAACAAACCAACAGGTATTTTGTCTCATGAAAATGGTTTTTTTTCCTATTATTTTTATGTGTCTTTAATTTTAGTGAAACATATGAGTATTTCTGTCTGCTGTATTTTCAATGTGTCTATATTATAATGCATATTTTCTTTCCTTATAGTTAGGCCATGAGGGAAGTCACTCATGTTTTCTTCTAGTGGTTTTATGACATTACTTTTGCACTTAACTCTCTGACACATTTCCAGGGTAGTCTTGTCTTGTGTATGGTGAGAGAAATATAGACCTAAACTTACATTTTGGGGAAGGTTGCAAAGACGGCAAACAGCCACTGATTAAACATTTTAAAAATCAAACATTTTTTTAACAGTATTTAGTGATTACACACTAAATCAGTGTGTGATCAAGGTGGACCTGTTCCTGATTTTTTGATCCATCCTGCTGTTTGGTGAACCCTCTTTCCACAGCCAGCCATCTTCCTTCCCACAGCTACAGCGGCTTTCCATGTGTTAATTTTTTGATGAGTTAATAGCTTATAGGGTTGGTGTCTGTACTAGGTCCTTCTCTTGTCCCTCCCCTCACGCCCCTCTTTTTCAGTTTCCTCAGCTCCTTCCTTGACACTTCTTTTCTTATACATATATCTGCACATCCCAAAGAAAGCACAGCAGTGATTGGTCTTTGAGATGAGACGGAACTCAGACCTTAGCTCAGGCCAGCCTCAGATCCTCAGGGCTCCTCCTGCCAGGTCCAGCTCCCATCTGCTGCTGTTATAGAAGCAGCTTAGCTGTCATTGTTCTTGTTTTACATTAATTGCGGACGTGAAAGTACGGGGCTGGCTTACCCCACCATTGGCTTGTTACCATCTTACTCAGTCCTCAGGGCCTTGCAGACATGGCCTCATCCTGTGTCGGTGATTTGATTCTTCCAGGTGGTAACACTTCTCTCTCCAGATCATGGTAGCCCAGGGTTTCCTTCCCTGTGACTTCACACAGTAGTAGGGTGGATGCCGGGCCTTCTTGATTTCAAATCATGTCCCCAGTGTGTCTATTGAAATGTGATATCAGAGCTGTGTCAGGGAAGGTCCCTCGGGATTATTTCTCTCAGTTCATTAGATCGGGAATAGGTATGAATTTTACATCTAAAATGAAAGATACAAGGTTTTTCTCATTAGCTCTGTTAACAAGGTAGTACACTATGCTAACAGCCTTCCTAACAACGTACCTTTCATATTCTGGGAAGAATGACACTTAGCAAACGATATTTCTCAATTTTATCAGATTTATATCTCATTTTCCTGCTTCCCTAATGAAAATACTTGGGAAACTCTTTGTTCTATACCTTACATCATGGCTTAATTTTATACCATTGCATTGTCTGATCTTACACAATTTAAAACAGAAGACGTCTAGGACTGTCTGGATTTTTTTTTTTTAAAAACTTCTTTCTCTGAATCTGTTATACTTGAATTTTGTATACCTTGCAATAATTAGTTTAGTAAACAGGTTCCTTTTAGATAATTAGCTGTTTTCTCTGCTGGTTCGTAGTTATTTGCAAGATTGGTTTCTTATTTAAAAACAATTTAGATTTATTAAATAATCATGAATACTTTTACTTCCCCATTTCATACAGTTTCTTTTTCTTTTCTTTTTTCTATTTTTGTATCCTGTTGAGCAGATCTGTAATCTGGGCACATCTGTAATTATCTGGACACATATGTAATCAGGACACAACTGTAATTTGTAGTCATATGGACATACATCTGTAACCTGGGCAAATACGTAGTCTGTGGACATCTGTAACCTAGGCACATCTGTAATCATCTGGGCATATCTCTGTCTGGTCACATCTGTAATCACCTGTCATCTGGGAACATCTCTAATCTGGCATATCAGTAAACATCTGGGAACATCTGTAACTTCAATGTTTCTCTGGTGAGAAGAGAGGCAGAGACACCCAGAAGCTCACACAGCTAGTTCTGGATTCTGGTGATTTAGCAATGGCCCTGTGTTGTCCCCAGCTGTGCTGAGCACCTGTCTCTTTCTGGATTGCTTAAATTTCTGGAATGTTACCTTGGTAGGCCCACTGCCTGGACACCCTGACGTCCCCAAAAGTCAATTTTTGACTCCACATATCCCTGTAAGACTTGTGTTGGAGCTCTAGTTTTGTCAACCTCCAAGATTTCTTCAAGAAATCCCTCTTACCAAGAAGTAGGCTCACAAACTGAGCGAAGTCTGATGAACTTGGTACAGTGAGCGACTTACTGAAGGGGGAAGATGAGAAAATGCATTTATGACAGGAATGTACAATATCTAATGAGTTACAGATTTTCTCATTATTCTACCAAAAATTTCCAGACACCCAAGTAGCCCCTCTGATAACTCAGTGGAGTTGGCGTCCATGCTGCATCTCTTCTCAGGTTAGTAAAATAAGAGATGGACTCTGACTCACATTTGGATTCTATCAAAAGCCAATTTCAACACCGCAGGGTAAACCGAGGTGTGGCATAGAGTCAGTGACTGGAGGCTGGTACTAATAGTGGCCAGCAGGGGGTGGGTGCTGATGGCAACATGTGACTAGAGCAAAGGAAAGAAGGGGAGAAAATCACACACACACACACACACTCACACTCACACACACACACACACTCACACACACACACACACTCACACACACACACACACACACACACACACACACACACACACACACACACACACACACACACACACACACACACACACACACACTCACACACTCACACACACACACACACACACACACACACACACTCACACACACACACACACACACACACACACACACACACACACACACACTCACACACATACACACACACACTACACACAGACTACACACACACACACACACACTCACACATCACACACACACACACACACACACACACACACACTCACACACACACACACACTCACACACACACTCACACACACTCACACACACACTCACACACACACACTCACACACTCACACACACACATACACACACACACACACACAGAGTGATGAATAGAGCAAACTCCAAGGAGGTGGCTCCGACAACTTTATTTTTTCCTCCTAGTCATTTTATACCCTCTAAGACAAAGTTCTCTATATATAAAAAAAAAAAGATTACCTCATCCCCACAAGTTATATATTCTCTAAAAACAATCACCCAAAACCATATTCTTCAAAGACAGATTAAACCAATTACGAAAAGAAATTACAACAGAATTGTTGATTATGTATTCCTATTTTAAACTCATAACCTAACTAGACATTCCCAATCTATCTTTCCACAAGTTCATCCCCAAATCAACAATTCTTTTGTCATTGATTAAGGAAGTTCCAGCAAGGCAAGCCTATAGTAGTAAGTCCTATCCTATGCTTAGCTGACACCAAATTGTATTTACCAGGAAGCAGAGCAGTGTCTATCTTATGTCTTATTCTATCTTATGTCCTATTCTTGAAGTGCTGATCAGCTAAACTTGCTAATCACCCATTCTCTATTCTTTGTTATAATAGAATTATTTAATCTTCACTCGTAACTTGGATTTTTTGTCGTGCCCACTGAAGCCTATGGCCACATCCCTAGATCACAACCTCCAGGGACTCAAAGCCAACCTAGAATGAATGTCCCAAGCCTATTTTTCTCTTCCACATATAATTATGTGCTTGAAATGCATGAACACTTGACATGTTCCTTTTCTAACCTATGCCCTCCTCATCTCAAGGGATGGACCACACTCTATTCTTAATTCAAACTTTATTATAAACCATCTCCTTTAACTTTTTATCAATTACATTAACTTCCTAAAGCTATTTAAATCAAACCAGGAATTCTATAAACTCATTAATTCATCTAAACAATATTATTTCATAAAAGTTCTTCTTCATATTGATCTTCAGGGAAATTGCCCAATAGAATGGGTCCCAAGAAACTCACTTGCCCACTACAGCTCCTCTTACCTGATGTCCACCAGGATTCTGTTGGATTAACAGCATATTTTAAGTCACGGGCATGGAACACACTTACTTCAGTGCTATAACTCTTGCGCTGGCTAGTTTTATGTCAGTTTGACGTGTTAGAGTAGTTCGAGATGAGGGAACCTCAATTGAGAAGCTGCCCCCCAGCAGACTGTCCTGTGGGCAAACCCAGGTAGTTTCCTCATTGATTACTGGATGGAATACACTGATGGATTCACAGTTCGGCTCACTGTGGGCAGTGCCACCCTGGGTAGGTGGCCTTAGATGGCATGAGTAAGACAGTAAGGTGTACTCTTCCATAGATTCTACTTCAGTTCCTGTCCCAGAGTTCCTGCCCTGCCATCTCTCAGTGATGGACTCTTACCCGGAGCTGTAAGATAAAATAAACGTTCCATCCTGAGATGATTTTGGTTGTGGTGTTTTAGCACAGCAATAGAAACCCTGAGACACCAATCTTTTATATCTCACGCTAATTCACCAAAATAAACTTTAGTAGGGGGAATTCCTCTAATCTTTCAATATAGTGTTTTTAAACAGCAAGTTATAAACCAAATAATTTATGTTTCAGGGAAAATGTCTTTTTTTTCCTCTGAGTGACTATAGTGATGTTTATTTGAAGTTGATTCTTTTTAAATATAAAGCAAGTTTAATATGTATTTTACACATTGATAGGAGGAGTAAATGGGGGTAAATTAGGAGAGAAGAGAGGCACCAGGGCGATGCTAGCAGCATCTATGGTCGGTCACAGCAAAGCAAGGTTTCCAATTTAGTGGTTCTTGTGTTTTAATCACAGCTGATTCTTCAGCCCCTGCAGACTAGAAACAAAGAGTCTTGATACAAAATATCAGACAGGCCCAAAAGACACTGTAAGGGACTCTCAAACTTTCCTCTAGAACTTCACAAGCCAAGCCTGCATTGTCTGCATTTCTCTCAACATTTTAATCTACCAAGCTCTGACAGAACAGTCCTGACCTCTGAACAATTAATGGCTCAAAGTTCAAATGCCACCACAATCCTCCCCAAAATATGTCGTCATGCCTGTGAAAGCAACACCTCATAAGGGAGGTACTCATTTCTAAGTCCAGTTTCACTATGACTGGAAGGAACTTTAGGAGGAAAGGGTTTAATTCATTTTTACACCTTAAGGTTCAGAGAAGTTAGGGCAGGAACTCAAAGCAGAAAGCTAGAGTTAGGAGTGATGCAGAGACCGTGGAGTTCTGCTTACTGGCTTGCTCTTCAAGGTTTGCTCAGCCTACATCCTTAATACAAGTCAGCATAACCTGCCCAACTCATCCCCTCATTGGCTGAGTCACTCTACATCAATCACTAGGAAAGGTACTACAGACTTGCCTACAATTAATATAATGGAAGGCCCCCCTCCATCTCAGTTTTCTGAAACAAAGTTTCTCTGTGTAGCTTCCGCTGCTCTGGTTGCCCTGGACTTACTCTGTATCTCTCTCTCTCTCTCTCTCTCTCTCTCTCTCTCTCTCTCTCTCTCTCTCTCTCTCTCTCTCTCTCTCTCTCTCTCTCTCTTTTCTCTTTCTTTCTTTCTTTTCTCTCTCTCCTGAAACAAAGTTTTTCTGTGTAGCTCTGGCTGCTCTGGACTACTCTGTAGATCAGGCTGGCCTCTAACACAGATGTCCACCAGCCAAGTTGTATGCCACCACACCCAATTTTGAGGAATTTTCTCAGTCGAGGTTTGTAGTCTCAAGTATGTACCAAGGTGTCAAGTTGACAAAAAAAAAAAAAAGCACTAACTCTTGGATATGCAAAAATATGAGATGTTCTTTATTTCCAATGCTCACAAACAAGAGACCCTTAGCCCACAGGACCAAGTGGTTCAGCCAGGGCACCTCTGAGACTGCATTGAATGATTACTGACAATTAAGGGGGAGCTGTAGGTTCCTGACCAGACTTCCAGCCTCTCCACATACCAGGGTTGCCTCTGTACCCACTGCTAGGGTACTAACCTACATTATTCCTTTGCTAAAAGCAACCCCTCTGCTTTTTCCCCTGGCTTCTCCCTCTCCATGCCCCTGAGCTTAGGTTACACAGGAACTGGCATTTTACATGGTTTCGATGTCCAGCGCCTTGTTACCAGCCTATGGATTCTGTGTGATTAGCACCCAGATGCTCTCCTCTGCTCTAGACAGTGACAGAGAGAAGATGGAACGGTGTCTGTGTTTCTCATCACTGTCCCTCCTCAACTAGGACATGGTAACTACTCAGCTAATAGCCTCGGAATAAGTGAATGAATGAATTGATGGTCCCACCAGCTCTTGGGAAATTACCTTTGGAAAGCAATTTACTCCCTCGCTGCTTTTGTTTCTCCATTTGTAAGAGGAAAGCAAAAATGTACAATGTTCAAAATCTATTTCCTAATTAGGTAAAGTAAGGTAAAACGATTAATAAGACCAATGCACAGAGTTAGAATGTATCATGTAAGACCATCCTGCTCGAGTTTACAGTCAGGTCTCTCTTGTGTCTCTTTGACATCATTGTCGGGGAAGAAAGTGGGCAGCGATGTTAGACTGGAAAGTTGGTGAATGTGTATGCCAAATCTGCTTAATCAACCCGAAGGCAGAGCATCCAGAGTGGACACTGGGAATCCACACTGTGCAAGCCAAGAGCCCAGGCCACACATGGGAGTTCACACTGTGAAATCAGAGTCTAAGCTACACACAAGAGTAATCTTCTCTGTGAACATAGAGTCCAAGCTACACATGGGGAGTCTACTCCATGGAAGCAGAGCGCAGGCTGTATATGGAGAGTCCGTATTATACAAACAGAGCTTCCCGGATGGATACATAGTCTTCCGAGCTCTGAGGACTCCTACACCAGCGACGTCTGTGCACTCTGCCCAGCACTACTGAACCCTTTGGCTCCACATACATTGCATCTCCTGATGAAGGCCAGGTTTAACTTCATGGGCTCTGCCTCCTGCTGGACAGACCTTTCCTCTGCCACCCCAGGCTCCCTCTGAGCTTTGCAACCAAGGACCTGCTCTCCTTACCATGGTGCCTCTCTTAGGTTCTGCCCTCCAGACACTGAATGATCTGTTCTGATGATGAAGGTTTCTTATTCTATTACTAGTGTTATTTCCTAGAAGTTGGGGTGCTATGCCCCTTATTCACAGGAGCCCTCAGCTGCTAAATGGCTCAACTGTCTTCCCTTTTACTGTTGAGATTGTCGGAGTTTCCTTGGTTTTGTTTTTTGTTCTTGTTGTTCTTGGAGCCCTTAAAGTTAACTTGGAGGGATGGGACTATAGTTGGGGGAGACCCATATCTAACTGCTTGTTTTTAAGACCAGGAATTTGCCCCGCCCCCCCCATCCCATGTTATTTTCTGGTCTGTAATTGGACCATTCTGCTCTCAAAGGCATAGGATTTTAAGCTGCAATCATATCACATGTTTTAAAACAGAGAAAAATTATTTCAGTCTTTAAAGTTCTTCTTAGTCTGCGGCTTCGGCTTGCCGTGGTTGTTGAATATTCATAAGGCTCTGTCTGCTTACTGGATAATTATATTACATTAATATGGTATGAACAAATAAAAGCGGTAATTATGCTTTTATCCTGTTCTGTTTGACAATTTACAGTTTGCTCGTTTCAAGAATAAAAGGAAATCGCCACATTTGAAACAATATTATTTCATTTCTAAATGAGGAGGGATACCCCCTCCACGAAGACAGGTTAAAACGGAGTGGATTCTGCCCCTTCCGAGCCGGGATAGAAATGGCATCTGAGCTCAATACTGCTGCGTGATACAAAGACAAGACTAGGAGAGTCCTTAGGAAGTCGAGGAAAGAACCCCGGCCCCCCAACCCACCCCACCCCCGTGGAAAAGTACAGCCTGCCTTGGACACTCTCAGGTCATAGCCATGCTTTATCAAAACAGAAAGGTGGGGTTGGGAAGGAACTGGACCATTGTCCCTTATCAAAGGTTCAGAGAAAATGATGCTCAGGGGTGATTCATCCATAAAGATGGCTAGATTTTCACGAAAGGTTTTTGGTTTTAGAAGTGAGAAAATTAATTATTAATTTAGAGGTGAGCAAAAGACACTAAGCAAACACTGGGCTAGGATCCCAGCACTCAGCAAGCTGAGGTAGAAGGATCTCAAGGTCAGCCGCAGAGAGATACTGCCATGCAGATATAGTTGTAGACAGAGAGAGACAGAGAGAGATAGAGAATCTTGAACTTGAAAATATATGAGAACTGACCCTACCGTGTGTTTGCCCACATTTCAAATCGAAGTAAGTTTGTGATATTTTTAAATGGGGATGAAAATGAAAATAGCTGATATTTGAGGTATTTTAGTCCTTCTTCAGAAAGAACACAGCTGACTCCATAAATAGCTTGTTCTTAAAGAAAATCAACAGGATGGTTTTAACAAGATAGGAAAGCAGCATTCCAGATGAGCCCCTGAGAGAAGGAAACGGTTCCACATTGCACTATTTCCTGGGACCCTGGTGTCCAACCTGTGAAATTCTACTTCACATAGGAAAAAGATGTCCCAAATCATAAGCAAGTTAATGCTCGAGGCCTCACTCAAAGCATACTTGTAAATGGTTCAATATCGATATGAGAGAACATGACGAGTGGTGCTTCCCCGTGGAGAATCCCGGGTTCAATGTTGTTTAAGCACTTGCATCAATTTTCTGAATGATAGGAAGGAGGGCAAGTTCATTAAGTGTGCAGTGTACCCAGGCTGGGAGCTGCAGATAACACCGCAGAGAGCAGGGCCAGATTTAATCAGGACCCTGAAATCTAACTCAGGGCATGGTCAGGGGAGACAGGGACATAGCATGGAGGGTCAGCATGCACTTCCTGGGTGGGAACTGCTGATGGCAGCAGGTACCCAGAGGCCCTGAATAGTCTACCAAGAGGTAATGGGTAGGCTCTGAGGACCAGACAGGGGCCTCCTGCTGTGATTCATCTCTGAGTCACCTCGCTGAATGGATTTGAAATTTGACAACAACAAAAAAAGACCTGAACCATAGGCCGAGTGAGGCAATGAAGTTGTTCGGTAATTGACAGGAAAAAGGGTTAATAAAGGAACCTGGTGAATCATGAAAAGGCACACTGAAACTGTTGCAATCTGAACAACAAAATGGTAACAAATTATACAGTCCCATGAGAGCTGAAGAAAGCCACGTGTTCTGCCTTCATTGGTGAGTGTGTTTCCCTCATTGCTGTTGGACTTTGTTCTCAATGATGGAAGGAGACATTGTTTCTCAGGGTTTGTTCCCCATCTGAAGAATCACAGGCAGGTTTTGGGGGCCGCTTGGCTATGGTTTTTGAGGGTACTACTGAGTCGGTGATGCCTAGCTTTCTCACCCTCCTGCCACCCTCTGAAGAGGTGACACACCAGGGCTTAACAAGCTGAAAGGGATTCTGTAGAGAGCTGCAGAAACGATTAAAGACTCGGAAAATAGGACCTATGAAGGAAGATTAAAGGATCTACACTCACTTAGCCTGGAGCTGGGAGCTGACCTAATAGCATCTTCAGGATGTGAAGGGCTATCATGTGGAGGAGGGGAGCAGCTGCTCCCTCTCCTAGAAGAGGGGGCAGAGAGGAAGCTGGCTTAGGCTTCCATTGGGAGGGTTAAGAAGTGCCGGAGAGCTCCCTTCAGGGAGGGCTGGTAGCTGAGATGTTGAAGGCTTAGCAGACTGTGTTGCCTGCTATGCCACCATTAATGCCCCATCCTACATGTATGTCTTTGTTGGTTATTGGCTCGGTTCTTTGAAAGTGTATGCATTCTGAGGTTAACAGCACGAGCAGCAGACACTTACCACAGCTTACAGAGGTATAGCCACTGTCTACATACCTGAGAAAGAGTGGCCACACTGACCAACAGGGAACCACCTGGAAACTCTTCCCCAAAAAGGGAGGTTGCAGACTACAAAACGGAGTGGAGATACACTCTGGCCTTGAGTCTGGCTTCTTTATGATTAATATTGTAATTGATGTTTGATTTTTTTTAAAAGGGTGTTCTGTGTATGACTGTGACTGTGACTGTGACTGTGTGTGTGTGTGTGTGTGTGTGTGTGCGTGTGTTGTTGATATTGTTAAGAAGAGGAGTCTGTCCCCTCTAGAATATTTCGGATTTCTAGACTCTGAATAATTACCAGCTATTACTCTGTTACATTTTTCACTAGCCTTAGGCACAAATATTTGAGCATTTGTGTTTCCAGTGTCAACATGCTTGAACACGGGTGCTGCACAGGGTGGATGTCTGAACTGTTACCCATGAGGTACATTCTCTGCAGGCTGCGTTTGCAGTCACCAGGCTCAGTTGCACTGGTGAAAGCATTTTCCCGCTGTTAACAGTGCTCACGATGAATGTGTTTTGTCCTTTAAACAGAAACAAGCACCTCCCCCCACCAACTGTGCCTACCCTCCAGTGAAAGTGAAATCACACCCAGGCCCTTTTTGTTCTACTGGAATGTGGGAGAGGCTTTTCATTAAACGGGACTGCCATCTTCAAACTGTTTGGGAACCAGAACGTACAAACCGCATTTGATCACTCCTCCTGACATTACGTGTCAGCCGTACCAAAGTCCTCAGTGTTCCTTTGCCATTCTGGGATCTTCCTCTCTTTACAAATTCTATTCCTTTCCCCTGAGTCTTTCTGGGGAGCCATCTCCATCTTTACCCACAGCCCTTCCTAACCTTCAATTGTCAGGGAAGCTATCCAACTGCAGACCTACACAGGGCTTACTGTAATGTCGCCAACACTCAAGTCTGTCTCCCACACAACTGTGAGGTACTGAGGTCCTGCCTTCCCATAGCTTCATTCATCCTGGGTGAAGGATCCTGCTATCACACGGAAGCTCAGCTAATGGGCGGTGGGTGGTGGAAGTGGAAAAGATTGTAGGAATGATGAAGAAATTATAAGGATGGAGAGAATGGTTGTCCGGAGAAAGAAGAGGGACTTTGAGAAGGGTACATGGATAATGGAGGGATGAAGTCAGTGGGGCAGAGTGAGGTGTAGGTGGTGAGCAGAAGATTACTGCGTCCATGGAGATGGTGAGGGGTAGGTAATGGTGGAGGGGAAGATGGTGGCAAAAGGATGGACCAGCAAAGAGTCCTGTGTTCTGCTGTTCTGCGTGGTGAAGCCTATCTGGCACAAGTGTGTCTTCAGAAGTCCTCGTCTCACACCCCAACGTCTCAAGTATTGAACATCTCGAGCTGTTCCACAGAGGAACTCTGATTGCACTGCGGCTGTTGAGCTCACTAAATGCTGGAGTCATCTTCCGCTTATGTTAGGAGAAATGTGTTTTCATATCAATCAGATCTTTTCATCTCCCAAACCAGCAGCAACATCAGATCCTGAGGATTCACCTTGGGGTCGGAAGTGGTGACAGGCAGCTTTGTGACCTGGTGATGGGAAGGGTAGAGCACTCTTGGGGTTCACTGGCTGCCTCTCTAAGGCAATTCAATTTCTGACACCTGACAATAATTTTGAGCTTCATCCTTGGGAGGAGGGCATTGCCAAATGTATTATCCAGAGCATATATAGACACATGTATATATATGTGTATATATATATATATGCATGAATATATTCGTAACTATATATATATGCATGAATATATTCATAACTATATATATGCATGAATATATTCATAACTATAAATATGCATAGATACATATATAAACATACACATATAAGCATATATATAAACATACACATATATACATATATATAAACATACACATATATACATGTATACACAAATATAAACATGCATAGATGCATATATACATATATATAAACATACATATAGAATCAAGGTTTTTTTATGAACCATGAGGAACAATATGCATTTGTATTTCTTATGCTTTTATTAAAGACACAGCACAGAGGGAGGGTTCTTTTCATCCTCAATATGGGTTTTTTGGGACATAAATCAACTTTATAAAAAGGTTATTCAAAGTTTCAAAGCCATTCCCTTCTTTTAGATGTTCAGGTTGATACAATCTCAATTCCATCCAAATACAGTTCTTTCTGGCAACTTTTATAGACAGCTTTGCCCTCTCTGGTCCCTTTTGGCCCATGAATGACTCCTTTCAGTGGGGAACCTTGCTGTGTAAACATCCGACTGCAGGTACAGAGCTGCACCAGTGACTCCGACTCCTATTTTAGATGTGCACAGTGGCCAGTCTGATGTTGGGTAATCTGCCGTTAAAGTAATTGCGATGATTCACATCACAAGAGTTGTGTTCTTTAAGAACACCATCAAACCAGGAATAATAGTACTTTTAGGAGATTATCTACGAGCAGACAAAACATTTACGATTATAAACGAACCCACTCCTTGTCCAACTGTCTGACGGAGATTTTTATACACTAGGTTTGTGTGACCCACAGTTTTACATAGCCTGACAGCCATAAACTATGGCTAACATCATGATGCTCTCAAATAATTTTGACAAGGAGTAATTTATGCACATGCAAAGATTTTTAAACAGCTCACTGGGGGAGAGGGGTAGCGGTAGATTGGATTGTTGAGTCTCAGGTTGGGGTTGCTTCTTATTTATCTAAATTTCTTAATACAGCAAATATCAGAATACAACACTGTTGGCTGTCTGGAACATAGACACTTTGGAGTCTATACCATATGAGACATTAAGGATATTAAGTCTAGACAATGAGGTCACAATATGATTTTGTATAAATTTGAAAGGAGTATATGCTCACCAATGAGTCTCTCAGCAGGGAGGGTCAACTGTGCAGTCAAGGCAGGTCTGCTTTGCCCACAGTGGAGACAGTACCCGTCATGTAACAGGAGAAACTCTTTTGTGCTTGTCTTGCCTGGTGCTGACAGGAGTCCCTTCTCCATTCAGATTTCCTCTGGCCTCAGTTGGGAACAGCAGAGATCCTGCCTCTCTCTCTTTTCTTGGAGCTAATCTCCAGGAGGGGCTCTCTGTAGCTGTGCAGGAAGATGTGTGTTCCTGAGGTGTCGGCCAGTGCCCCTGGGGATAGGGAGGAAAATGGTGACACTAAGGCACACATTTCGGGGAGCTAATAACATGTATCAACTGTTTGAGAAAGTGTGCATGCTTACCCGGACGCAAGCACTGTACGGTGTTCACAGTTGCTGAAATATCATGGAGCAAGATACACTACACATAGATTTCATGTGTTTCCATAGCAGACAAAAAAACACATAAAACGAAAAGGGAAAACAGAAAGGCTTTTGCCATAAATGAATGAATTCAACCTAAAATTTTTAAAAAGAATAAATCCAAGAGTCTTCCCTCCTCCCCAGCACTCCTCCCTCTGTGCCAAACCACTGGTTTCCCTGCCAGCTTCGTTCCCTGCCAGCCCCTGTTGCTAAGCATGGTGGCTGCCTCCTACCGTGAGCAACTTGGCTCTTGCTCTGCCTAAAACTTGCCGTCTGTGCCATGAGGCTCTAGTCACACCCTTTAGGTCCCCCCACTCCATCTCCGTCCGTCTATGTGTGGGAACATGGCAGCTAGTCCTCTTGTCTGCATCTGAACAGCACAGGGGCCTCTCTGTGGGCTCCCTCTCTCAGAGTTGAGCTCTTGAATGTCTCTGAAATGCAGAGCTGAGTTCAAAATGGGTAGGGGAACGTGACAGAAGGAGGTTGGCGCTTGGTGACACTCTTCAGGCAGGCCGCTGCTCTGAAATGCCATCTTCCTCTGACTCGGCCTTCACCGAGCCCCTGCCCAAGTCCCTGCTGGGCACAAGGTAAGTACTGGAGAGATCCCTACGGAACCCTTGACTGCACTCTGCCTTCATTTTCCACTTTCCTTCACAGATTGTGGCAGAGTAGCCTGCCAGTTGGTTTATAACCAAGGGTTAGGTTTAGGGGTTAGGGGTGAGAGGTTAGGGGTTAGGGATCTTGCAATACAAGATCCAGAGGCAGGCCCCACACTCACCAAAACTTGACCCTTTGCATCTCGAGAAAGCAAGTGAGCCATTTGGCTATGTGGGGAACGACAGGTTTGTTAAACAGAGGATGCGAGCACATTCACAGAGGGTAGAAGACTTGGTGGTTTCGGAGCTCCTCCTACGAATGCCACAGCTGTCATGTGAAGGTGCTCATCTCCTGCCTTCTTTCTCTGTGTAAAAAATTCCTCACACTTAGGAAATGGTCAAACAAAATCACCCAGTCCACTCGCCCTGCAATCTTAGCAGCTAGGGTACAGGCTTACAGCAGGAATGTGGATATTCAGAGAGGTGCACTGACATGAGAAAGATTTCTCAGTGGGAGCAGGTGTCAGCCCCAGCAGTTCCCACTGAGGGCCAGCATCCTAAACTGCACCTGGGCCATGACTGGCCCCGTCAGCCTCCTTCTTCCTCCAGACGCTCTGAGTGGTCTATTGCAGCCATATCCTCCCAGGATACGCTACAACAAGCATGGGACATCCTTCATCACCAGCTCCTGGCACTGCGTCTCCCTCATCACAGCTCTGTGATTCTGGAACCCTGTGCTTGATGGTGGGCGATTCTGTATATATCAAATGAGTTAGCCCAGGTTGTGGGGGCCAAGAGCTATCGGCAGTGTTGAGCCCAGATGAAACATATTAACCAACGTAGTCAAATCCCAAATAATTAGGAAAAGTAAGACAATGGTTTAAAATCGTTACTTTAGATAAAATTCACAAACTACCATTCAAAGATCCAAAAGATAATCCTAGCTATGGGCTGGTAATGTTTAGCAACTGATTTTCAAACACACACACACACACACACACACACACACACACACACACACACACACACACCCAGTGTGAAGCGTTTGCCAGTCTCCTACTGAGGCTGGTTACAAGCTAGCAACTTGATGTCAACTGGCTCAGGAAATTCCTGAAAATGTAACAGTTGGCTCCCACACCCTGGTAAGTGCCAAGTCCAGCATGCATCAACCCATTATGGAGTACGCCTCGTGAGGTTCCAGGAGATTAGCACGTTCCCATTTATCTTAATCTTCACCAAATGCAAGCAGGAGGGTGGCCGGGAAGTGTGGAGCCAGGTAATGGTGGGGTCAGCCTGGCTCGTGTGGCATCTGGCCCTGTCATCAGCCCTGAGTACAAGGGGGACCGAGTGTTCCTTGTTGTGCTTGGCTTTGCAGAAATAAATCCCACATTCGGTGATATTCTCCAGGGTGAGCGTTTTGTTTAAAGGAGAGAAGCATAAAAAAAGATTTCAGGGGGTGCACGAATCTGCTTCATACTGGCCATCCAGCAGTGGTAGGAGCTAGAGATGGAGGATGGTGAGGAAGGCTGTGGTTGTGTACGGAGCCTGTGTATGTGTGTGTGTGTGTGTGTGTGTGTGTCTGTCTGTCTGTCTGTGTGTGTGTGTCTGTGTGTGTGTGTGTGTGTGTCTGTCTGTGTCCCTGTGTGTCTGTGTCTATGTCTGTGTGTGTCTATATATGTGTGTGTGTGTGTCTGTGTCCCTGTGTGTCTGTGTCTATGTGTCCCTGTGTCCCTGTGTGTCTGTGTCTATGTGTCCCTGTGTCCCTGTGTGTCTGTGTCTATGTCTGTGTGTGTCTATATGTATGTGTGTGTGTGCATTTGTGTGTGCGTGTGCTCGTGATGTACTAACTTGTGTGCCAGCATAGAAGGCAGATTAGGAACAGGCTCTTTGTTGCCCCTTAACCTTATTACTTGAGACAGGGTCACCCACAGAACCTGGGGCTTGTGGTTTCAGCTAGGCTGCCTGAGCTGCAAGCCCTACAATCCCCCTGTCTCCACCGCTCAATGCTGGGACTACAGACTCATCCTGTCCCTTGGCTTTCGTGCGGGCGTTGGGCATTTAACTCAGATCTGCACACCTAAGCAGCAAGCATTGCACCCATTAAGTCATCTCCCCAGCAAGGCGTTTATTTCACACACAGAGCAGAGGAGTCTGAGCGCGGTTGTGGCTTGAAGAGCTGTAGACCCCTGACCCCTATTGGCTGGTGTGTGGAGAGGGCCATCCCTAGGGAACTGGGCTTCATTGCAGTTCTGTTCAGACCACACCTTGGGAGCTTTTCCTCGGTGACATTAGGGAGAGGATGTGACCACAGCAAGGTTTACAGCATGGGCTGCAGAGCAGCAGAAACCTTGGCTCCTGCTCACTCCACATCCGGAAGGGTTGCGTGAGACAGGCTAATCCTGTTCACAGTGACCCCATCAAGGGCTCCTCTGCTTTTTCTCTACCGGCTGCGTCTTTTTGTTCTGTTTCCTTTGTTTCTCCTGTGGGGTTCTTATTGCTGTTCCTCCATCCCTACCTCCTGTTCCTCTTGCTCACTGCCATTTTATCTCCTTATTTTTACCTCCGTGATCCCGAGGTAACACCATCACCACTTAAATGCCGGTGATCCAACAGCAGCGTCTACCTATGGTCTATCATTAGCCCAGAACTTGCTCTCTAGCCCCAGACATTGCTATCCCCGTCCTCGAAGGCCACTGCATGCATGTTTCTCCGGCTTCCCAAAGCCAGGGAGAGCACAGCTCATCAGGACCCTCCCTCCGTGCTCTGTATTGATGGCTTGCTGGATTCTTGGTACCACAAACTTGAAAAGCCTGTTCTTCAGCTAATAAAGAATGAATCACTAAAGCACTTCCTGCCCTATATGCTCACCCACCCAAGCCAAATAAGACAACAGTACCACCCATATGAAGTTGCTACAGTGCCAGGACTCTCCGGAAAGAATTCCAAACATATGTATTTAAGTTTTATCTGCATGTGTGTGTACCTGAGTATATGTATGAGCCCACAGTTGTAGGCTTACATGTAGGTGATGGAAACTGAACCCAGTTCACAGGCAGAAGCGGTGAGCACTCTTAAGGACACAGTGAAGGAGCGATATTTTGCAATGGAAACCCAAGAAACATCACTGACAGTGAGACTGAGGGCGTGGGAGGGTTAGTGTTAAAAAACATTACAGAAAATGACACAACCACAAAGCAGAAAAGCCTAGTGCACCTGGAGAGGATGAACCCAACAAGCCCTGAAATGACATCCCGGAGGCTCAGGGGAAGTCTGGGGCTCAGCCTGAAGAAAACCCGCAGCTTCTACTGTCCTCAGTGACAATGGGTTCTCACCCAAACCCACGGCCCAGGTGCTGCTAACAGACTGTGGACCACCCTGTTGTGATTACAGGAAAATAAAGACACTCTTCATGAGGACAGCAGAGGGGACTATGTTAGCTGCTCTTCCTTCATCTTAAGACCATTTATATGTTCAGTTTTGTGTGCACGTGTGTGTCTCTGTGTGGGTGACTGGGAGCTGCCTTATGTGGGTGCTGGGAACTGAACCCTGGCCCTCAACAACACGGGCTGGGGAGAGCTTACCTAGGAGAAGGCCCTGGGTTCGGGTCCCCAGCTCAAAAAAAAAAAAGAAAAAAAAAAAAAAAAAAAAAAAAAAAAAAGATTTAAAAAAAAAAAAAAGAGAGAGATGCTGTTAGTCATTAAGCCATCTCTCCATCCCCAGTAGTTCTTTCCAAAGAATGGCTTAAGGAAAGAGTAAATGAAATAGTTGCACGTAACTATAATATGATGTCTGGATGCAAGAAATTATCAAATTCTAATGACATAAACCTCGAATCAAAACAGACGGAGGGAAACCATGAGGTCATGGGTTTGGAAGTCTCGGCACAGAGAAAATACTCCACAGGTGTCATGAACGCCCATCCAAGTCTCAGGGAGGCAGCTCGTGGAACTAAATAGTTCATTCACTTTTTCATTGGGAAGCACAGGACCTCCAAGACCTGGAATGGGCTTAAAAGTCAGAAAGTTGAAGAAATTTCCCCAATAGTCTTGTCACACAGCAGCATTGAAGGGTGCCATCGTGCGCTTTACATAATAGATGATAGAGCCCTTCGAATGAACTGGTCGAGAACCCAGAAGTGGAAAGGTAGACCCACAGATGTCCTAAGAGAACCCTGACAAAGGTGCAGAGTAATTCAATCGAGGAAGCCCAGCCCTGTAAACAAATGGGGCAAGAGGGGAAAAGCACAAAGGAAAATCAACTTCAACCTAAACGTCTTACAAGAATGGCCTCCAATGGGTCATGATTTCAACTTAAATCACAAAAATATAAAACATAGAGAGAAATGAAGAAAAGGTCCCGTGTAAGGACTAATTTTTAGATTTAAACATGAAAGGAAAATCCATAGAAGAAAAGCGAGTGTGGGGACTTTCTCCACTTGAGAACCTTTGCTCACTTAAGGATCTTGTTGGAAGAACAAGAAGGCTAGGGACAGGCTAGAGGAGAGCATCTGTTCACCATGCACGAGAACTTTCAAAAGCAGGGAGTGCAAAAGGGCCCACCCAGTAGGAAGGTGAACCCAAGCACAGGCTGGCATCTCACCAGAGGGAATGCAGGTCTGGTGTAGTAATTTGCTTCGTATTACTAAATAGAACATTGTATGTATTAGTAAAATATTGATTTTAAATTCTTTATATAAAAACTTGTGCAATCAACAGAACATCATATACTTTAAATATTTATCTTATCTAATGTCATAAAAACAGTGACTTTAGAAAAAAATCCTGGGTATTCATCAAAAAGGCATCAGGGAGGAGTTTGAAGAAGTTCTAGGAGTGGCTGGGCTCGTTCCTGATTGCTTTCAACTTCTTATACCCATAAATACTTCAGAACTAATGTCTGATCTGAGTACACATATTTATATTAATATATTCCGAATCCTTTTGTCCTGATGTGCCAACAAAGAGCAAAATCATCAACATGAAGAGAATTCTCACGACTATAGCAGCAGTGATTTTCAATTTTTCTTTATTTTTATGATCTCTGAACAGCTCCATCTTTGTTTTTATGGACTCTGAGCTGATCATGAACGAGAATCTTTAGAAGGTAAAGATGTTGCTGAGGGAGACAGGCATCTTCTGTGCACTGTGTGAGATTGTAGTTGGAATGTAGAAAGGGTGGTGGGGCACAGAGGGGATGGCAGGCATACAGTGGTAGTGGTAGTGTCTTAGTCAGGGTTCCTATTCCTGCACAAACATCATGACCAAGAAGCAAGTTGTGCAGGAAAGGGTTTATTCAGCTTACACTTCCATGTTGCTGTTCATCACCAAAGGAAGTCAGGACTGGAACTCAAGCAGGTCAGGAGGCAGGAGCTGATGCAGAGGCCATGGAGGGATGTTACTTACTGACTTGCTCCCCCTGGCTTGCTCAGCTTGCTCTCTTATAGAACCCAGGACCACCAGCCCAGGGACAGCACCATCCACAATGGGCTGGGTCCTTCCCCCTAGATCACTAGTTGAGAAAATGCCTTACAGCTGGGTCTCATAGAGGCATTTGCTCAACTGAGGCTCCTTTCTCTGTGATAACTCCAGCTTGTGTGAAGTTGACACACAAAACCAGCCAGTACAGGTAGGCACACTGGACATTTAGTGAGGCCAGAGGAAGTGGTGGGGATATGGAATAAATGGTGGGGACTGGTGAAGTTGGTGGAGACTGGCAAACATATTATGTGAGTACAGGGTACTAGCACAGAGGAGGTAATGGATGTACACTAGAAGTGGCAGTCATTGGAATGGGGGTACTAGAGGGGGTGGAGGTGGTGGGATGGAGGAGGTAAGGCGGATGTAGCAATGATAGGGAAGAGGAGGCAGAGACCGGCATAGAGGAAGAGAGGTGAAAGGGATGTCATGGGGACTGGTGAAGGCAGAGGGGATACTGTAGAGGTAGTAGGGACTGGTGAAGGTAGACAGGAAGTGGCATGGCTGGAGAGGACTGGTAGAGTTAATGGCGACTAATGTCAGGAACTGATGGTGGTAGTAGTAGGAATGCGGCTGTGACAGTCAGGACAAGGTGGAGGTCATCAGCGCAGGCCAGCAGAAAGCAACAGTGAGCATCTGTCACAAGACTTACACCACCCTGTTACTCAAGAATGTAGTCACACTAAGGGCTTTGTACACATTACTCCCTCCAACCCTGAGACGTCTCGTCCCCACTGCCAGTTCAGTGGAGCATCTCTGTGGAGCTTCCCCTGACCTCCCATCCCTTCCCTCAGCTCAGCGGCTGTGCTCCGTTAGGGTTATAACATGACTGAGTATTTCACCTGGGTCTACAGCCATTTTCTTTTCGGCTTCTGCTTACCATCAGTCCTATCTCTTTTTCAACCTTCTAGACAATGCCCAGGTGAAGTGGACACTTAAGGGTTCCACTTAAGGGTGGAAAGTCAGTTGTGTTGTATGGTGCTTTGCTGGAGCAAACAGATGAAGGAACATTTAGCTGAAGCAGACCCTGGAGAAATTATGCTCTGCTAAAGTGAGCACATGATAGGACTATGATGAAGGATTCTTTGCTAATGACACACATGTATTGGTCTGCCTTGCATTGTGTAGTTGAGCTCCTTTTGTCGGAACTCTGTAGAAAGAAATGCAACAAAAACATCCTTCTAGTGGTGTGCTGTGCTTCTTACTGCTTTCATGGATTCAGGCTGACTGACAGAGTTGTGTCACCTGAGACAGACACACACGCTGAGGCAAGACCTGTGGAGGACACATGATGTTTGGAGGGCATATAAAAAGGACTCAACAGACAGTGACCGGGTTGAGCTTGGCTTGCTTATGGAATTAGCTATACAATGCTTGTTGGTCTTATGTCTTTGCTGATCTTCACTTCCCTGAGAGGACACAGCTGAGAACTTCTCCTGGAGTCCCTCTGGGTCCCTCCTGCTGACTTTTACGGAGGCTGAGACCTGGCATCTCTGCTGGGTAGCGCCACTGTTGCTGATCCATGTTTGCTATCCCAACTCCATCGAACTGAACTCCTGATATATCCATGAAATGCTTGTGAGAGTGGATTGAGCTGCCTTTGTGAACCTGTGAACTGAACTGTTGTTTTCCAGACAACACAAGTGGAATTCATTTTAAAGAACCTTTCTAAACAGATTCATTTCTCCCCCACCCTTCCCACTGCCTCTTGTGGGTGGTGGATTAAAAGTGTTAAGGTTAAAGTGTTTAAGAACCACAATTAAAAATAGGTTTTGAAAACAATTAAAGCTACACCCAAATGTGCTGACAATAGCTTCTTAACAGCAAGAGAAATTCCATTTTCTAAGAACAGTGGACAGAACTCTACTGACTGTGTCATTTCTTACACCCACAGGAGACATTAGACACTTCATTTCTCTGTTAGCAGTGGGCTCCCTTGCATTGTTCTCATCCTGGATTTTTGAGGGAAAGTGCAATAGGCTCTTTTGTAGCTTCCTCATGCTTGGCTTTTGAGGGAAAGATAATACTGAGCATGCTCGGGCAGATTCCTTCCCAAGCTCTCCAATGGTCAGCCCAGTCCTTTTCCTGGCTTGTTTTCTTCACGGTATTTTCTAGACAGAAACAACCACTCTTACAGTTTTCCTTTCTATCTCCAGGTAGTGGATGCAAATTTCCACCAATTCAAGGAAGGATTTGTGTTGGTTGCTGTGATGTCTCCCAGAAGAGACAATGTGTGTGCCTATGCAGCTGCATGAATGGATGTTGAATAAGGTATAGAAGAAGTGGTACGCCTACCCTGCCTATGAGAAAGTGGACTTGACAGGACAGGTGAGCCTTAGTTCTGAAGAAGGGATAAAAAAGACAAGCCCAGAGTCCTATCAGTGTGGCCCCAAAGCAGAAATCCAGATTCCTGACTTTTTCCTTTGAAAGCAATTTTCTCAAGCCAGACAGGGAGGCTTAGGGTTATAATCTCAGAAGTTGGGGGTGCAGAGTCGGGAAGTTTTGT
>NC_046168.1:50356326-50373826 GCF_011064425.1 Rattus rattus | reverse complement strand
TGCTGCCATTTTAAAGTAATAACTCATTATAGAATAGGATCTCTATGCAAGCCCTAATAATTCCATTATGTCTCCCCTGATTTTTCAACGTTAGCTAATGAAGTGCCCCATCATTTATCAGTAAATAGCATCGAATGTTGCACAGTAAATCTTTTGACAGAATTATTTGTGCCAGCTTCCCCGATCAGGAACAATTAATATCATCTGAATGGGTGATTTGGGACCTGGTTTCCCTGCCACAATCTCATCTTTCCCCGCAATGAAATCATTTGACAGTCGATACCACCACCATCTCACTTTTCATTCACTTTATCAGCTTCCTGCTTCACATGACACAGGCATCCACAAAGGACGCAAGATGGGTTTAGGTAATTCTGCTACTGCTGGCCTTGCTAGGTGCCATGTATAAACCCCCAAACTTATTTGGGGGTGGTGAATACCAGTGATCTGAGCAAAAGTTAGCTATATTGATTTTTCTCCTAATCTACAGCTAACATATGCCCATGCTGTGTGAGGAAGATTCTAGAACAGAAGTAATATCAAATGCATCCTTTCTAGCAGAGAGGGTCATAATCTAAAACCTGTTCAGTCATGTGCTTATTTCCAGTGTAGACTATAAGTCCCCATGACACAGTTGTGCACGCATACATACATACATACATAGTGATGTTTTCTTTAACAGTTTGAACATATGAAAACTATTTTAGGACTTTAGGATGATGTTTAAGTCCTAGAAGTAAAATTTAAATTTTCCATCCCTTTCATGGCCACCAGACCTTCGACTCATTTTGTAAAGGATTTCCTGGCCTGGTTCGATGCCTTCTGAAGGGTCTGCATTTGTGCAGATAAAGCATTTCATGGTAGCTCTCCTGGACAACACTGTCCTGATCCTTGAACATCCCAAGGTACAGAGGATGCTTGTCACCTGGAGCTTTCTTCTTGGGCGACAATCAGAGGCCATCTCCTCTGTGTGAGACTTGGGGGCTACTGAGCCTGGCACCTTCACCCCCAGAATCATTGCTGTTTGCTACGTTACTGCCCTGGCAACAGGAGCTGGAGACTTACATGACTGCCCAGGAAACTCCGACTCCCTCCACACTTCTCAGCAAGATAACTTACCACTCAGGGTCCCCACCCCCACCCCCCCAACCCTCAATGCTTACTCCTCAAAGCCACCTGGGTCAATTGGCACTTGTAGGAACAGTGTCCTGTCAGTCATCTTGAGAAATGGCTGTCTTGGGAGTCCATTCAGCACAAAGATAATTGGCGGTAGAATTAAATAAGTGCTAAGTGGGTAGAGGTGAGCTCCACGTTAAGTTCCGGTAGGGTGTAGATAATTAGCTGGCAGTGCGGAATTGGGCTTTCATCCCTTCTGATGCTGTGAAATTAAAGTGGAATAGAAGACCACGGAAGAGGGGCAGGCATCCAGGCAGTGAGCATCCAGGCGAGATTCCAAGGACAGCCAGCCTCCCTGCCTATGCTGTCTGCCTCTGTGGGGAACTTACTAGGGCCTTCCCTGTTGGCTCTCCAGACTTCCCAGCAAGAAAACTTACCACTCAGGGTTCCCCTCCCAACCCCCGACCCTCCATGCCTACCCCTCAAAGCCACCTGGGTCAGTCAGCACTCAGAGGAACACAGCAAGCAACATAACAACAGGCAACAAGCAACATAGTGCATCTGCTTCTCTCTTCAGGTGCCCTCCCCAAGAAGGTCAGAGGTGGCTGCCTCCCGTACAAGGCAGAGTCAACTTCCGGAACAATCAGAGGTGACTCGAAAACAACTCTACCTTTAAATGGGGGCGGGGGTGTCCCTGAGTTTTTGGCACCAGCTGGGGAGGTGGTGTGGCTCCTCCAAGATGGGCTTTCCACCTAGTGCAGAGGTCTCTCTCTCTCTCTTTCTCTCTCTCCCTCCCCCCCCTCTCTCTCTCTCTCCTCTCTCTCTCTCTCCTCTCTCTCTCTCTCTCCTCTCTCTCTCCACACACACACACACACACACACACACACACACCCTCCAACCTCATCAGAAGCCGATGGGACACTACATTCCTATTCCCACAAACTCAAACCGCCTCTCCACAGTATCAACTCTCCTTCCCCAAAATTTGTTTCTTCGCTTTAATTTCTAAAATATTTTCAAACCTCTTTGTGGAGGACTAACAAGTATGTAAGACAAACAAACACAAGAAAAGGTGAATGGGGGGGTGTGTTCTTGGACCTCCCTTCTTGCAGGACGCCTGTTACTTACTGTCTCAGTTTTTGTGGCACACATCCCTGTCCTGTCGTCCATTTGAAAATCTTCGGCAGGAAAGCAGAACTGCATGTGTGCTATTTTTAATTGTTTCACTCCAGGTATTCCCCACTCCCCCACCCCACCCCACTCCATCCCACCTTACCCCTACCAAATAGTCCCTCAAATAAACTTGTAAGGATAAAAGCATTCTGGGGCGAGGACAGAGCTCTCCAGGCCTCCCAGTGACTTCCATCACAGTCTCTAGAGAAGAACGCATTTTAACCCTCAAGACATCACTTCCCAGATAAAATGTTCTAAAGCAAAACCAAAACACCTTTGGCCTGAAATTCCATCCCATTGGCTTACAGCCGGCCCTGTCCCCGTGGCCGCCTTCCTGAGTCTCTCACTCTGCCACAGCAACCTCCATCTAACTGGAGATTAATACTTCGGGACTTGTCATGGGCCGTTCCGCCGACTCTCTCGCTGCCTGCCTGCATCTGACAAGCTATTTATCATGTTGCTAAGTGCCAGCATTAAATCATCCCGTTGTTATGACAGCAGCATTATTCACCGGGGTTACAGGCTCTGGACCAGGGTGGGACAGCTGTTTCTGTCTTCGGAGAGGTGTATTGATCTCTGCACTAAGTAGTAAAGAGACAGGGAAAGGGGGCAAAAGAGGGGGAGGAGGAAGAGATGGGGAGGGAAGGGAGAGTGATGGAGGAAATAGGGGAGAATGAAGGCCAGAAGGAGAGAAGGATAAGGAAAGTTTGTAAGAGAAGAACTTCTATAGGAAGTATGTTGTACTGATGTACTTCCAAGTTTGAGGCTACTTTATAAAGTTACGCCGAAGAAGATCGCTTGTCAACTCTTCTTTCGTTCATGGGAAATGGATGAAGGACTGCTGGGTAAGTGTGGAATTGGCTGAAGCCCTCACTGTGGATCTCCTCCTAGGCACTCCTGGGAATGCTGGCCTATCAGTCACCATCACCCCCGAGACTCCTGTCAGTAAAGCACTGGCTGGAGAGCCTCTTGCTGGCAACATCGGTGTGGCCGGTCATATTTGTTTCAATATTGTGAGGCTCCAGTGTAATTTAAATTTCATGGTGAATATTTCTCCACAGAAGCCTCGTGGGTTGAAAATGCTGAGAGAAAATAAAGTTGTGAATGCTCTCCAGTTCTCCCTCCATGAAGCCAGGGCAACACCGTGCTCCTTCAGGGATGACTTGTGTCCAACTTGTACTCTTCCTGAAGCCGGTGTCTCAGAACACCAAGCTCAAATGCACCTTAGTTCTTATGACTGTGCTGGGCTAGGAGAGGGTACCAAATATGACAAAAGCCAATGCCAGCCAATGGACAGTGGAACAGGAACCACCTGCACCCTGGGCAGAAAACCACAGAGCCAGCCACTCGTGAGCTACGTAGGACTCCTCCCTCCCTCCTCACAAGTCTCCTCTCTAAATTCTCAACTCCCAAACTCCTCAGTTTGAAAGGTAGTTGGCGTTGATTATGGTGAATTTACAGTTATTCTGTAGCATTTCCTTCCAAACAGAAGCACTCTGTCTCTGGAAGGAGGGTCATTAAAATCCCAGTAGCAGCACACCAGGGGAAGGGCCTGAGAGCTTTATTGGTGAGAGCTGTGGCAGATAGGCCTGGCTGGGAACTCTGAGGATACAGTTTTTGTGGGTTGTCACTCAAGTTAGCGATGGTTATCTGGGGGCTTTTGGGTAACACAGACCTACTTGAGTCACCCGTGTCCCCATGAGTAACCCTATCAAACTCATTGGTCGACTAAATGAGGATCGAGTGAATTGTCTCTTTGAGTGTTCTTAGTGCCCTTTTGGGGGTAAGTAGATGTTTGTTCAGGGGTCAGTAGGAAAAGTCACACAACGACATTGTCAGGATCACTTCTGAGAAGGCTGCCTTCCGGCCGTTTACGAGTGGATATTTTAAAGACTGGAGTGACCCATCCACTGAGCTCCCCTTTAGAACATTTTATAAAGACCCACAACTTGCTTCCCTGGGAAAGCACTAACCCCATCTAGGCTTCATCATAAACATCCATCAACTGACTCACTTCTGCCTTCCCGTTGAGGATAGCCCCGGTGCTGTTTTTACTGTGATGCTAATTCCACTTCCCCAGTAGAGGCTGCCTGGGAGGAGGAGTGAATCCCTTACTCTACTTCCTGTCAACCTTCCTCTAATGAATAAAGATTTCTAGGAACCAAACACTGGGTGAGGAGTAGGCAGGACTTCCAGGTCAGGAAGGGGAAGAGAAGAGGCAGGAAAAGTTAACTTGTTTTTTCAGTTGGGAGAGCTTGGACAACAAGATATAGAGATAACAAGAGGTCCTAGGTTTAGATGGCAGATCTGCCAGGATTCGACACCAGAGGTTATATCTAGAATAGCTTACAAAATTAGGATGGTAGTGGCTGTGTCCAGCGATTGAGTTACCTGTTGATTCTAAACTAAGTTTGTGTGGTGTTTTCCTTCACGTGGCGACTCAACTGAGTTCCAGAGGAAGATACAGTAGTGGGTTACCCCAGCCAGACACAGGAATTTGGAAGCATGGGGCTGGCATGGCAGTGACCAGCCATGGGAACTTAGGGAGTTGGGTGGAGAGATTTCAGAGCTCCAAGTCAGAGAGTCTGCTGACAACAGGCCACAAGGTGCTGTGCTGGCATAGTGTGGGTTGATGCATTTTTTTTTATTATTATTATTTCATGCTACATCTTCCCACAGTATCAGAATTTATTGAGTAAATTAAGTCAAGCTTAGGACAGTTTCATTGGCTGAGTATCCCTGATTTTCCTTCATAACTGGCTGTTGGAGTAATAGATTCTTTTATAAGGCTCTTAATCATCGATGTTTACTCTCGGCTCACATGATAACTCTTCCCCCATGCTGGACTACACAGTGGCTCAGAAACGGTGAGAAAAGCCACAGTGTTCAGAGGAGCTTGTGTGAAGTGGCACAGAGCTGATCCAGATACCAAGAAAAGTCTGCGGGGGACCAGATGAGAAGGGTAGGAGTTTCAGGAACAGCACTGTCCTGGACAGAGGTATCACATGCAGGTCTGGATCAGTGTGAAGTGGGCAGGAGAGAATTTACTTAGCTGGGACCCAGGGACAAACACAGGGATCTTTGCCTTAAAAAGATTTCCCGCACGAGGCTTGTGAGGAATGGCGAGCGAGCCGTCAATGCCTGTCGTATGTCAGTCTTGGGAGTGCCTCTTCTTGTATCTTTCCAGATGACGGGGTTACGTTTTCTATGCTTGGTAAGGTCATTTATCTTGGTGTTTAAGGTACAATTTGATTCATTTTTCAGGTGTTGCCTATTATTGGCCATAAATAATTTATCAGTTTATGCCTCTGCTGAATGACTACTTAAACAAGTGTACAGTCATTCTTTCTTGGTACCTATACTCAACATGGAGTAACTCTAGTCAAGACTTTTGCTTTGTAAAGTGGAGTATTCAAGGCTAGGTGCAGTCTGACAATGGCTATTTTGTACACTAGAGGAACCAGGAGCAGACCTAGCCTTTAGTAGTGGGGTGTGGAAGTAGAAAGAAAATATAGGCCTAAAGAGGTGGCTCACTCAGAAAAGTTCTTGCCCAATAAGCGCAGGAGTTTAGACTCCTAGCACCAATGAAAGTTAAATGAGGTAGCATGTGTTTGTAATCCAAGCACCAGAAAGGCAGAGCCAGGACCCCTATGCCTTAGTAGCAACCTAGTCTGGTCAAATTGGTGAGCTCCAGGAAGATACCCCATACCAATCTCTTGCTTTTACATGCACAGGTAAACATTGGTGTGCACAGTGGTGAATACATTCACACACACATACACACACACACACACACACACACACACACATAGACACACACACACACACACACGAAGTTTGGTAGAATGAATGTGTTTTGTTTTCCTCTCAAGTGTCTACAAAAACAAGTGTGATTCCTTTCTTTCTCCTCATCTCCCCTTCCCCTTCTTTCTCTTCTTTAATGGACTGGCAGATTAGAAAGTCAAAGATGAGACTCATACACATCTTAAATTTGACCTTTTGGTAGCCACATGTGTTTGTCATTAAATTGACACAAGCCAGACTCACCTGAGAGAGCAGGAACTCAATTGAATAGCCACGATCATATTGGCCTATTGAGCATGTCTATGCAGCCTTCTCTTGATTGATGGATTGACATAGGAGGAGGGCTAAGCCCACTGAAGGAAGTGCTACCTCTTGGGGGATAGTTCTGGTTTGTACATGAACACAGGTTGAGAAAGCCTCAGAGACCAAGCCAGTAAATAGCATCTCTCCATGATCTTGGCTTCAGTTCCTGCCTCCAGATTGCTGCTTGAGCTCCTGCTCAGACATCCTAGACAATGGGCTGCTACTTGGAAGTGTAAATTAAATTAACCCTCCCACCAAGTGGATTTTGGCCAGGAGTTTATCACAGCAACAGAGAGCCTAAGTAGGGCACTTCCTGGGTGGAAAAGAGGTGCTATTCATTATTCTCAATATTACCGGGTATAGAAACCATACTTAAGGCAGGCCCCATGTCCAGAAGTAGATAGGCCACACAAAATGGACTCCATGGTAGTTTTGGAGAACTTTGTCTCACAATGCCTTGTCTGTGCGTACTTTCCCCATCACTTCTTTGGGTTATACATTATAGTTCCCGCTACTGTCTTTATGGGTTTTTGACGTGTGTGAATGTGTCTGTCTCTGGACACGTATGTGGGGCTTTTCTTGTGCATTTCTTTGATTCTTTTTTTTCTGTTCGTTTGTCTTTGTCTTATTCTAGTTTTTTTAGTTTTTATTTGATTTCATTTTATTTTTATTTCATTTATTTTAACATTAAAGCATGCCCGCTTGCTTTCTAATGAAAGAGAAAGGAAGGGTATGGACTTGTGTGTGTGGAAGTTGGAAGTGGGGATCCGAAAGGACTTGGAAGAGGTGAAACTATACATTGTATGAAAAAATCTATTTTAAACAAAAATTAAATTAAAAAATACTATTCACGAAAGGTTTCACTTGAACTGAAACCACCTGTTTGCTGGCCTCTCCAGAACCGCCCAGCTGTTATCTGAAGCCCTTGTCAGTGGGCAGCATTGATCCCCACCCCAGTACTGTGTCAGCACAGGAGTCATTAGCTGGAGCTCATGTCGGCTTTGTTGTACTTTTGAAAATACCACATACAACCACTCACAAGTCTTGAATGTTCTGATTACCTATGTCCTGAAGTTACGGACTCTTCCACACCTCAGAAAGTCCAGATCTTAGACTGACACTGTACCCTGGTCCCTGTTGGCCCTTGCCTGACTGATGCCTGAGTTCTGTAGCCAGGAGGCAAAATCCACTAGCATATAGTTACCCCTCAGCAAAGTTTCCCCACCTCAATGTTTCTGCAATTTCGCAGTTTTGCTACAGGGATTGAAAGCCCATTCCTTTTCATTTCTCATCCAACGTCTTTGGGATATGTCTTTATTTCTGTTTTCTCTTTTTGGTCACCTTTATTGTTAAATATTTATTGAAAGATGGTAAAGAAGTCAATTGCCCACACAAAAATACCCAAGTAAGCCTGGATAGAAAATAAGACAAACTTGAAATGTAATGAAACCTTCCACGAGACCCTGTGCCTAGAGTCCTGCTCTTCTCTGAGGCCATTCAGAGCCAACAGGAAGAGACGCCGAGCCCAGGAGATCTGTGTCCTGTGCAGGATCAACCACTTTCTTGTGTCCTTTTCTTTCCCGGTGCCTTGATAAAACATTCCAAGCAAGGCAAGTTACAGAAAGAAGAGTTTATTTTGGATTAAAGTCCCAGAGAGTAAGAATCCCTAAGGAAGGGGATGGCATGACAGCAGGTAATGAGCAATGTGGAGCGGTCAAAGCAGGAAGCTGGGGACTTGTAAAGGAGATAAAGTAGCTGGGAACAGCGGTGGTCTTTAACCACAGATCCTGTATCCCAGGACACATTCCTTTTACAACATTCCCTGAGCCACCAACTAGGACCAAGTACTCATACCTCTGAGACTGTGAGGGAACCTCTCACTGGAACACCACCCTAGAATACATTTATGGAAAAGTACTATGACGTTCTAGGAGATATTTGCTCTAATTCACGCCACCACATTTTCCTGAGCCAATAGAGAATCTTCTTCAGGATGAGATGTGTCTGAAATTACACACCTGATATACTCACGCAAACACACAAGCACATGTATATACACCCCAGATACGCAGACATAGACACAAGAAGATGCATATTTTGAACAAATGTGCATTTGAACAGAGATGCTCTTCTGTGTAAGAAAAACAAATAGACAAAATATCCAAGAACCTCGACAAATTGTTGACATTAATAAGTGGCTGTGTAAACATCACACGGTATGTTTTTTTCAAGTATCAGAATAAAGCTGATTTATGCTTCACAACGCCCAAGTTCTCAGTAGCCGTGTTCAACTTTGACCCTGTAGAAACGACTGCAGTTTGGGACCAGTGAACCACTCATGGCCCCTACCTGTTCATTTATGTGGGAAGCCACCAGAACCAAGTGCGTAAAGTCAGTGCAGTACCAAATGAGTGGGTTGTACTGAGGAAGACCCCCAAACTCAGGATGAGACTGGCCTGCCTTGGTGTTGTCATTGATTCAAGCCTGGAATACAACTTTTGACTTGGTTTTGTGTCATGGTTTTCAAAAGAACAAGGCTATACAGGGAATGAGGATTGACATGTCAAAACGTGAGATCGCAAAACCAGTAGTCCCAGACATGTCATATCCAGGATCTTCCAATCTTAAGGCACAATATGGTTAATGGGATGAGGGTATTCAAATGGCAGCAATGACAGAGGTGACTGAAGACACCCAGGGTCCAGGGGTCTCTGTTCACAATTCATTCAAAGTTTCCTAAAACATAATACTCAAAGAGCTATTTTTCTGTTATTAAAATGAATGCCTCCCTCGCAGATTCAAACTGTTAATAAAAGCAGAAAAAATAATTGCCCTGCCACTTGAGAGCCCAGAATCCAGTTCCTTAAAATGGGGGATGGTTCCTTCAGATTCTCTTGTGATTACTTTCTAAGCTATTGCGGGTTTATGAGGTGCTTGTAGCTTCCACTGTCGCTTCTAGTGTCAATCTCTGTATTACTGAAGGACAATTAGGCAAAGCATGTAATTGTATTGTCACTTATTAATTTCCAGCTCCAGTGTCATAAATTATATACTTTAATTAATACTGTGTCGACGGTAGTCTGTAACTTTGAACGCATACGGAGGTTAACAAGAATACATAATTAAAGGAAAACAGTGAGTGAGTGTGGCACGGCTGAACAGTTTATAAAATTAGGCAAGAAAGCAAGTGCTTTGTCAGCATCCAGGCCCACGATTAGAAGAACGGATGGAGGGATTAATAAACCACGGCCGAGGAGGAGGACACAGTCAGGACAGTGGAAAATGAATTCGTAAGCCAGCGAAGGAAAGGACAAATATCAGGAATCTGTTCTCAGGCAAAACAGGGAAATCTTGAGTGTAATTATAGTATTGGCAGATCATTTCCTGTCATGGAGTCGGTTTAAAAAAAATTACGTCATGGTTTTCACACACAGGTCAGGGAGCTTCAAGAACCACCTTCCCATCTTCCTTTACCTCCTGCCTTGGCAAGGGTGGCCACAGAAGGTGGCCTGTGGTGTTGATGCCTTGGTAAAAGTCACAGTGATTCTGGCTTCATTCCATCGCACCTTTTATCCTGGTGCAACGTTGCAGGAACATCCCTGCCCTGCTCTACCTTGGTGTCACAGGCAAGGTGTTCGGAAGACTGGCACCCAGTGTTTCTGTTGGTTCATACTAAATCGGAATGAGGACCCAGTTAGGGTTGAATGAGATTCCCAAGAAGTTAAGGTCAAAAAGAATCATGAATATACTCAATGTAAGAGGTGAAACACAGTCTTTCTTCTGTTGGACATGGCCAGTGGCAAGACACAGCCTGAACAGTTTATCTCGAATGAGTGATGCAGTGAACAGTGTGCATCAGGCATGGAATCACTCCAGAAACGGAGGCAGAAGGATGGAGAACTCGAGATGAACAGGGGCTGCACAGTCAGACCTTGGCTCACAACCAGCCAACCAATGGCAGCCAAGACAAACAACAAAAGCAAACAAAGTCACAGCAACCGGACTCCATAATGTAACGAGGGCTACAGAGGAGAGAAGACGGGGCGATAACCTGCACTAGATTGCTGTCCTGCCTTGGAAACTGAGCTCATGGGAATCCCATGGCAAACACGGCATCGTGAAGGGTGGGGGGGACATGGAGAAGAAGAGTGTGACGTGGACATGTCACCTGTGGTCGTCTCGGGCTCCCCTGCTCCTCACCAGAACTGCTGGCTATAGATTCTCTCCTTACTGATTGTGAGGGAAATCGTCCCAGAAATTACTCCCCACCAGCTTCGTCCCCATTGTGACAAACTATCTTTGCCCTAAAGTAAATTCCAAAGCTCAATTAAAGTATCCTGTATACATGAAATAGTTTCCCTGGGTGTAAATTAAATGTAGCAAGACTCATGATACATTGATCTAAAGACTGCTGTGGTGAAATTAACTTTCTACTTAAGTTTCTCAGCAGCAGCATCGGAATGTGTCAGAACGTGCCATTCTCGACACCAACGACCTTGGAATTCATTTTAGCTTCTGGGTTCCTGTATTCCCATCTTCCCACAGGGAACTCTCAAGGCACTGGAAGGACAGCTCTGGAGTTCAGAGAGCCAGCAGGAGCTGTAAAGTGCACCATGCTTTGCCAAGTACATAGTGTGTGTGAGATTCTGTCATGAGCATTTAACTCATGCTCTCTCCACATCCTTCCGCAAGAGCAGAAGGAAACCAATTTGGATGAATAAGGCTAGATTTGAACTCTGACTCATTGTCAGATATGCACATCCTTGGAAGCCCCAGAAAGTTTCCAATTCATGATCTGAACGAACACAACCAAGTTGAGGTAGCCAGTCTTCATGACCATGCAGAACACCAGGAAGCAGGTACCTCTACCTGCCTTCAGCAGGATCACTGCTACGGCCAGTAGACATTCTTGGTCTGACATCCCTTCTTATTAATAGCCACCATTTGCTGCGTAATTTCCAAGTGCAGGGCTGTAAATTAGTGACACGCATGGTCTCAGCTAATTTTCACAGTGATATGAGGTCAGCACTAATACTCTCCTGCTCACACGGGTAAGGAGCCCATGGTCCCCACGAGCTCGGTATCGTAACAACACGTTAGAGGAGCTCCTGGCCGTCTGAGTCCAAAGCCAGCAGACTTAACCATTGAGCAGAAGAGCTACTGGCCACCTTTATGGGACACTTTATTTCCTGGAACATGCCCACCTCAAAATTTTTTTTAAAAATTCAGTGAGAAAAGAAATGGTCTTTATTGGAAAAGGCACTATTACTTCTTAATCTGCAAAGGTTGGAAATAAATTATATTCAATAAAACACCATGTATAAAGTACTAACAGCTACTGCTACATGAAAACAGATAATTGCACACACACACACACACACACACACACACGTGTGTGTATGTGTGTATTGTCTTGCAAATGTGCTTTCATAGGTTAAAAACGCAAGGGAATATGTTGAAATGTCCCTTTGGTCTATTACCAATTCTGGGTGGATTGTTTTCCCTTTTTTTTTTTTTTGTTTTTGTTTTCTTTCTTTTCCTAAACATCTCTGTCCCCTTCTACACTCAGATACTGGGCAGACGCCACTAGACAATCCTGTGGGAATGGCTCAGAGAGAAGGGAGACTGAGGTGAAGAGACAGTGCATAGCTCTAAAGCTCCACAGGGCAAGCATGAGCTGTGTGGGCACCGGAGCACAGAGGCTGCCACAGCCATGAAGCAGGAATACCCCCAACCTCCTGAGATGTGGCAGTTCCCAAAAACAGAGTTCATCAGCCAAGTGGGCCAGAGGAGGAAGCAGAGAGAACATCCCAGGCATAAAAAGGATTGAGACACAAGAACCTTGTAGTGGGGAAAGTGTCAATGTTCTAGTTGTCCAGAAACAGGTAGTTCATTTCCTTTATCTGCTTATTTTATCTATTTATGTTGACCCATTTAGTCTCCCCCTCCCCCTTCCATTTCTCCTCTAAACACTCTTTCTCTCCAGGTTTGCTATTCACTTTTTAAAATTAGTTTTGTTTGCAATAAGTTGGGCAATTTTTTGGGCTCTTTCCATTCATATAGGAAAGAAAGTTTCTTTTGTTTAACTTATTTAAAAAAAACCTCACATCATGTAAGAATCTAGAAGAACCTTCTAGATGCCTTCAGGGAACATGCAGGAACAGGGACCAATAAATACCTCTGTCCATGGTTTGCTCATCCACATCTCCCTACACCTCCATCTGCGTGCATTCTCCCTCTACCTTTTGACTATGCACAGGCCAGTGACTATTGGTATCTCTCTCCAGCTATATCTACGGCCACATCTGTATCTCTGTGTGTCTTTCACTATATCTCTACCTAATAATTTACTAAGCAGGCCACATACCTGATAAGACAGAGTTAGAGAAGCAGAAGATGGAGTCATCTTGAACTCTGCCCAAGTCTAGATTGACCACCAAACTTATGACATAGTTCTTTTTCTTTTTTTAATACTGGATCTGTGGACTGCTGGAAAGTAAGATTTCATTGTTCATATGACAACAGTGCTACTCCCATAGGCAACTCCCCAACACACACACACACACACACACACACACACACACACACACACACACACGCACGCACATGCATGCACATGCATGTACACACACTCACATGCATGCACACACATGCACATGCATGCACACACACTCACACATGCATGCACAAACACATATACACACATGCACACACTCACACCCACACATATGCAGACACAGACACATGAGTGCACACACACATTCACACACACAGACACATGCATGCACACACACATGTATACACATATACACATGCATGCACATATGCATGCACACACTGTTTGCAGGAAAGTAGCCTAGAAAGCCCAATCTAAATTTTCCAGCTTACTGGCTCAATGCATGTTGTGCAGCCTAGATACCCGCCATCTGCCCACCATCATTATGGTGCAGAATGTGGTGAGCATGGTCCACCTGCCACTTCAACCTTTGTGTAGGGAACCTTCACCTCTTCAGCTTGTATCGTGTCTCCACATCACCCCCTTTTACTGTGATGGCCACCAGAGCTCAGCACTCCTCTCAGGGTTAGCAATTCCCCTCATCATACACTCAGTGAATTTATATCTAAATTTTATTGTATTTATCGGTATCTCTCCATACAGAAAGACACCTTTAGAGAAAAAGTTCACTTTTACACTGATTAAAACATTAGAATCACAAACTCATAGGTAAACGTTGATACAATGCCATGGTTTGTTGCTACATTTTTTTTTCTCTTCAAATATTGGATTCAGAAACAAATCTTAGGCCAATGTATAGCTAAGGCATAAGTTTTGTAGGCCATGCAAATCTTAGATGTGTGGAATGATAGTGAGTATTAAGAAAGCTGAAGATATATCTATTGTTTCTGTATTAGCATTGGACACATGAGAACGAATGTGTCTAAGTACAGACTTGCAATGCACATTAACTGTGGGAGTGACAGACATACTGTATCATTATCTAGCTGTGACCTTGGTCCTCAACTACATCTACCTCAAGGGAGATTACACCTGAGTCTCATGACTTCAGTCCCTTCCCATTTGTTCTAATGTTACTTCATTACACCTGTATATATGCCTCAAATCTCTGTGTGTGTTTCCACGAGGGTGCAGGTGTATACATGCATGGTACATGCATGGAGATCACTAGACATTTCCAAATATGGTCTTCAGGTACCGTCTACATTTTGTTTGAAAGAGAGTTGGCCATGATCTTATGGCCAAGTTTTCAGACTCATGAACTTTCGACAATTTTGCTTGTCTCTGCCTTCCACCTTGCCATCTCTAGGACCATAAGCACCCACTACTGAGTACATTTCTAGGAGGCTCTGAGGATCCAAACTTGAGTCCACTTTGTTGCCGAAGAACGTATTTACCAATTTCCATCTCCCTAGCCCAAAATATGGTCTCGTCAGCTGTGTCTCTCCTTCGCCACTCACTGGTCTACTTCTTAAGAGGCAAGAACTAGCAACAGGAGTAGCTCAGTTCGCCTAACAGCATGGAACAAACCTCCCTTGTTTCTCTGAAGTAAACTGCCATGGCTGCCACCTGCTGCTGCAGTGGTGAGGGGACCAGAGGTTGATGGCCCTTACAGCAGCCACCTCCGAGGGATGACCTCAGCCGTCGCTCTGGAGAGCTTACTTGACTGCCATCCTAAAGGGCTGACCCAGACTGTTGACCGCAAGGGTGGTGCCCCCAGGCTGCTGGACACCTTTCCAAATAGACTGAAGATACAAGACTCCTTCAAACCCACGCACGACGCCTCCAGAGAAGCCTGCTCTCAGCCATCGGCGTCATATTTGTGATTCAATCACAAAGAACGTTGTATCACCCATCCTCTTTCCTACGAGCCATTCAAAGGCGCCATCCATGTGGAACCACGTGCTCTCTTCTATAAACCTTCATTGTCCCTTTTGATAGGAGGACTGGAAGAATTACATACGTCCAATTCTAACATTTACTGGAAAAGATGAATTATATTTATTCTACAACAAGTAATAATGGATAACCCATGTACAATAAAAAAAAAAATCCGAAGCAGGATAGCAAGTGGCCGCGACTCACTATCTTTCAATATACCTCTTAAGTGGTAATAGGATAACCCCTTAACATGTTGGGAGCCCATCAAGCTGCCCCTCAGACTTGACCCTGGGGTGAGCCGAGAAAGGCAGCCCTGCTTGCTGCAATTCAGCTCCCGTGCCGGCCAATAATGAAGTGACCTGAAATAATATAAAAGCCTTGGCGGGCGTTTGATGATTTTTGTCTGGGATAAGAGCCGAGATCCTGATTCCGAGTCACAGTTCATTTCATTTTTCACTCCTGATGGGATCTCAGCTGTTATCTGATAAAATTGAACAACTATTACCAGGCTGTGCTGAGTAAAGCCCCTTGACTGCTCTTAACAGAAACCCTATACACTCCACTTTGTCAGCAGTTTTGAATTCATCGTCGCAACAAGATGATAGGAATAATCTTACCAACCGAGATTGACAGTTCATTTCAGAAATCAATATTTACAATTTACTTCTTTCAAAGTTCATTCGAGAGAAGATTCCATATTATCCCTCTCCAAATAAGCTGATCATATCTCAGTCGTCCCTGGAATGAGTTTTCCCAAAATGTGAATTTTTGGTAAAAATCAATGTCAGCATTGTGCACTTTAATCTCGCCCAAGATGACAGTAAATCTTTATCTTTTTATGGGTAAACGCCAGCGCCTGCTGACACCATTTCCTCTCAGAACAAAGCTCGGTCCATGTGGACTGTGGTAGATACATGCAGCTCTAATGTGGCTGGACATGTTTCAGTGGGGTCATTAATCAGACCCGGTGACAGCCACCCCCTAGCAGCAGACTGCGGCCCGAGGCTCAGCTCGGAGAACGTAGGCACTGAGTATCAGAGAGGAGCCTCCACCTATGCACACGTGCAGATCTGTGATGGGTTAGAAGCAGCGTAAGACGCATCTGCACACAAAGCTGTCCTCATACATAACGGCCATTGTGTGGCACGGTGTAAACTCTGATGCAGTGCAGGGGGGGGATAGGTGTTCCTGGCCACCAGGAGCCAAGATGTTTCCCAGGATTTAATGAAAGCAGGAGGATGTGGGCGTGATCTCGTCTGTAAATGTTCACCCATGTGGGCTGTTTTTGTTTGTTAGACAGAACGGCTGACAGGCGTGACTTAGAATGAGTAGGGGCATAGTCCCAAGAAGTTGAAATATGGGTTTTCTGCAGAAAGGGAAGATGTCGTTTTTCAAAGTGTTCATAGAACAGATATATGAAGGAAGTCAGGTTCTGGGAAGCGAGCCCTGAAGCTGGAACAGCCGAGAGGAGGGTGACAATGGTAGCAGAGGAAGGAAGACTAGGAGTCTATAGACCAGAAAGATTTCAAGAGACACGGGCTGGCTTCTGTTAAGTGTGGGAAGCAGCCTGGCTGCCGGGAGGGGAAAGGGAAAGGCCTGCCTTGGAATCTGACTGACATACCTGTGCTAAAGATCAAAGCACTGGGTGTGAGAGGGAGGTGCGGGTGCAGAGTCCCCAACACAGCTTGAAACTTTCACTGTGCAATGAGAACGAAGATCTCTATATTTTCTTCATGTGGGGTCCAAGCAGGAAGGGATAAAACACACGCATGTGTGTGTGTGTCTGTGTGTGTGCGGGGGTGCTCTGAAGGATGAACTGAGATGTTAGTGTCAGCTGTAAACTGAGACCACTCCTAATATTAACACACTAAGCTAAATGCATCTCCGTAGAGTCCTAGCTGCTTAAGTTTCTCCTCATTTGGTGGGTAATTTGATGGAAATGATTATACAGTTCACATAACCCTAGGTTTGTCAATGCAACATCATTCATCCCTGGAAAGTTATAAAAAAAAAAGAATAGCCGATGCAAATTTTGTCTAGATTTTGGATTTAGGACACATCAGATGAAGCACGTTTGAAATATTATGAACGTTTGGATCCAGGCTTGAGTACAATCCCCTCTTTTCTATCTCATGACCTTCAGCCCACACATGCTTGCTGGAAGTCACTAAGAATCCTGAAAACTGCACACATATCTCACCACTGGAGGAGCCTGGCTTTCAGCAATTTGGCTGCCCGCAGAGCCCGGCAGGCCCTCAGAAATGCCCGTCCTCGCCCCTCATGAGGTCCTGCACACTGCAGTTCTTGCAAACATCAAAATAAAACCCCAGTTTCCCTGAGAGGGAGGCAATGAGCTCTCTTTTTCCCCAGGAGAAGTGCGCTGTCCTGAAGCATTCTGCCCGTGAGTGTGTCTGATGAGACAGACAGTGAAACTGAACCAGGCTGGAAATTGAAATCCATTTGGTTTTCTCGATCTTCCGAGCTTCTCCTACTGGAAGGTGATATGTCTAATTGAGGCCTACTGTAGAGAAGCATGTATCTAATTTATAGACCAAAGCTTGCTGTCTGCTGAGCCTATCGATCCCCCTGGTTGTTAATGATGGCTTAAAAATAATCACAACTCCTTCTTGCTCAGATATATAATTTAATATTTAAGAAAAAAAAACATGAACCACTAGCTTTCACTCATTCTAAAGTCATAAAATA
>NC_046168.1:50231326-50353826 GCF_011064425.1 Rattus rattus | reverse complement strand
GCTCTCACCAGAGGCTGCAGGGATAGACACACACGCTTGACACAGGGCTTTTCTTATAGTAAAATGAATCAGACGGAGACAACACTGAGAGGCTTGCCTACTCAGTTCAGTGCGTGCTGAGTACTAGGTAAACACATAACTGGGTGAAGTTTGCCGTCCTATGTGCCCAATTTAATCTCATCTGCATTGCATAAATTGTGTACCTATTCAGTATAAGGCTGCTGCCATTACAAGCGGCCCAAGCTAACTTACTTGGGAACTGTGGGACCTTACCAAAGAGCAATCCAGCACAAGGAGGCACACAGGGCGTGGTCTTAAGATTCTCTGTCTGACCTGGCTCTGGGGAAAGAAAAAAAGATACGGCAGCCACACACAGCTTGCTCCCTGTTTATATAGAAAGGGGTAAGATTCGAAGTAAAAAAAAAATCATATTTGAACACCTATTGGTTTTATAAAATATGAAAGGCCTGGACAGCTCGGTCAGCAAAATCAAGCGAGAGGCCCCAAGTTCAGACCTCAGTGCCTACATTAAACGCTGGACGTGGGTAACTACCATCCAAACCCAAGGAAGCAAACAGCAGGATCCAAACAGCAGGATCCTGGGGGCCCTCCGGATAGCCAGATGATCTTGCCAAATCTGTGAGTTCCAGGCTCAACGAGAGGCTGTGTCTCAGAAACTAAGATGGCAGCCCCAGGAGATGGCTACGTAGGTTAAATACCTGCTCCCCATGGGACTGTGATGAGCTGAGTTCAGGTCCGTAAAGCCTACGGGAAAACCAACATGTGGATGTGAGCATGGAGCTCAGCCTTCTGGGGGAACGGAGACCGGAGAAGGTCGTTGGCTAGTGTAATTGATGAGCTTCATGGGGCAGTGTCTCAAATGACAAAAGTAGAGATCAAGGGAGGAGTTTTACCATGAAGACAAGACCAGGCACATAGCACTTGACTCGGTGACGCTGCTGGCAACAGGAGGCTGCCTCTGAAGCACAGTTTATTCTGCTTCCTGGAGCATCAGGCCCAGGAAGCTCGGCAAGGGCAAAAGAACTCTCCTCAGGTACCAGGTCCTTCCCAGGAGGACTTCCCTTGGCATGGTGGCCAAGCATCTGAAATAACTCATGGGAGAATTTAACCCAAAACAGTATAGCCACTTTGAAGAGGGGCAAAAATCATATCTAAAGATGTACTTCTCTGCACATCCAAAGCACTACTGGTTTCTAGAGCCACAAAATGCATTATTTTACCATTTAGAGCCTTGTAAGGAAATGCTACTTTGAACCATGAATTTTGTTACTTGTATGTACATATATATGTAAGTGTGCATGCACGTATGCACATGTGCAGGACAGCAGTGCCACGTCGGCGTATGGCAGTGGGAGAACATCTTAGAGAAGTTGGTTCTCTCTTCCCATCATGTGGGTTCAAGGGATTGAACTCAAACACTTTTAGCACTGAGCCATCTTACCTGACCCTGCCTTCAAGCATGGTGTGTGTGTGTGTGTGTGTGTGTGTGTGTGTGTGTGTGTGTGTGTGTGTGTGTGTGTGTGTTGTGTCTGTGTGTGTGTATGTGTTTGTGTCTGGTGTGTGTGTGTGTGTGTGTGTGTGTGTGTGTGTGTGTGTAAGTTTGAATAAAAATGCACTAAACCTCGATGAAATCAGAACTTGAATTCCTTGTTCCCTGAAAAATAGATGCAGGTTCAAGCCAAAGCATAGGCCAGTTCAAGTGCTTCCCGACCTTTGTGCGATGCTATTTGAACCTAAATCAGATCCTCCTAAAACCATACAGTGTAAGGAAGAAGCCAGCAGTGAAGACTTGGAGACAACGTGACCAAAAATCACGTCCTAATACCATGATAAAGTTCAGGATGGAAGCCAAGACCTGGGCCTTCAGAGGCCACACGGGAGAGCTGCTCTCATTTGATTACACAAAGCACTTTGAACTCGCATTGTCTCTGTGCCACTGCATCAGAGGTGAGGTTAGGGTGTGAGGAGAGGGGAAGTGCACTCTGTTGCCAGCAGGGTCCCAAGGACAATGAACTGGGAAACAATCACAGAAAGGCCAAGCCTGTCACTCACGGAGAGTCCAAAAGGGAAATTTTGATTTTTTTAAAAAATAAAAGGTAATTTGATCCGTCATAGCTGAATGTGACATCAGAAGACAGCCCGTTCTGACCTGATAGATACACAATAGTGCTTCAAGGAACAATATCTGAGACCCCTCAGGTCCGGGTGGACAGATCGATTTCATCAGCGCTAATGAATGTATAACAATAAAGCTCTCCAATCAGAGGCCATTGACAGAAATACCACCTGCCCTCCTGAGAAATATCAATGGTGCTACTTTTACCTATGAGTGATCTCTTTATTCATATTCACAGTCCCCCCAACAAAAGGACTTTTCAAGATCTTTAGGGACTGCCAGTCAAGGTTCTGGCTTCAATGGAGACAGGGTAACTTGTTGATGAGTCTGTAAAGCTAAAGCAGGAGGCACACTCACTCAGGAGGTCACATGGGACCTGTATCACATAACAGATATAGAAGATAATAAAACCAAAACCAAACAAACACTGCTAAGTACATTTCAGTTAAATTGGTACGTTAACTTTCCACATTTACTGAGCGTATCTGTTCCTCAGAACATTACTTATCATGTAGCAGTGTCCTACCCAGATGCTGTATGGTTTTGCATGGGGAGATATGAGTAGACTATCCCAGATAGCGTACCAATGATGACAGGCTAACAACGGGCCACATCTTGTCCACATCTATCTTACACTGAACCACTGTAGTTACTAGGGATAGCCACAGGAGAACATATATGAGAAGTTGCCCACAGCAACATGGATAACGCAAAAGCAGCTATGTCATGGAAAACCTCATTCCAACATGGATGAAGCTGGCTAAGGTTTCAGCCCTGGAGCTTTCTGTAGGTAGGAGAGTGTTTCCTATCTCCTAACAATTGTTACTGCTCCCCTTGAGGAAGGGACTTGTGAATCTTGTAAATTTCAGGAATTGGCTGAGACTAGTGAGTTGTTTATTTCCCGAGTCTTGTAACTTGTATTTTCTTCTGGATTCTAAATGAGACCCTTTTCGGGAAATAAATAAACTGCTTGGATATAGAGGAAATTGCTACATAAAACCAGTCAAACACCCAAACAATATCATCCCTCTCTCCATATCAGCCAACAGACAGCCAGTACAGAAAGCCAATAAAACATTAAACTAACCTTCAAATTGAAAGTAGGTGGAAGGGAGGTTAGGTTACACTGAACTGTCAACCAGAGACATTGGTTCAAATCCCACTCTCACACTACCAGCCCTAAAGACCTTGTGAAATAGTTCCTGCTTCACTGCCTAGAACTAGGTAAAGCGGTTTTTAGGTGAGGTGCCTTTGAGACCGCATCTACCCCTTAATAGATCAGTTCATTAAAGAATCACCCTGCAGCTTCTGGGTTGAAACATACTTGAATTTCTAGATTTCCATATTTTAAACCAGAAATCTGATGGTAGCTCTCATTTTTGTAACTGTACCCCAGGTTTCCTGTGTGTTGTGCATGGAGGTCCTTCTCAGGCAAACATGATCATGCAGAAAGGGCTGATCGCATGAGATGTGTATATTCTTAAATGATTTGTGTTTTTCTCACAGCACATCAGACCTTGCACGTGGAAGTGTGTGGCGTCACAGGGGAACAAAACAAAGTCATCATTGTATAAATTAATGATCCCACAGCAGCCCTTCGAGTATCTCAGCCGAAGCAGCTTCTGATCTACAAGTCATTATTGAATAAATTAAGGACATCATTGTAGTCCTTCAAGTATCTCAGCCTAAACCATTTCTAACTTACAATTTCCTCCTTTAGGTCATAAGAGCTTTTCTTGTTCCTCCTCATAGCTGCACTTTTTAGAAGGTAGCAGGCAGGTGTGACTGATCTCCTGTGATCTGTTCTTCTCTGATGACTTTACAATGCTCTCTGTTTATCTCCTTCGGTCTGAGGTAATGTAAAATTCGACTACAGAGGTTTAAAACGTAAAGCATAAAATATCGCACTATGAACAAAGAAGATGAAGAAGAAGAGGACGAGGAAGAGGAAGAAGAAGATGATGAAGAAGAAGAAGAGGACGAGGAAGAGGAAGAAGAAGAAGAAGAAGAAGAAGAAGAAGAAGAAGAAGAAGAAGAAGAAGAAGAAGAAGAAGAAGAAGAAGAAGAAGAAGAAGATCAAACAAACACCTTTCAGAAGGTTAATTTTTAAATTTTTCATTTGTTTGTTTTTTGGAAAGTTGTCATAAAGGGTGAGGTCCCAGGGGCTGTTCCATCAGGCTCACAGTCTGGAATATCCCTTGTGAGTTCCCCCTTTATTTCTATGTTCTAACACTTTGGTGATAGGAGTTAGAGTAAAAACTAAAGCTCTGACAGACAAACAAACATAAAAACAAAACCACCACACCTAGGCTAACCGTTCTGCAAGTTTGATTGACAGATCAAGCTTCCTAGATCGTAAGAGGTTGTACTGATCCAGGTTGGAGATTTGGATCAAAATTCGTGAAAGAAAGTGTCTGGCCACAGCTGAATTATCTTGGGCTCTCCTTCGCCCTTTGAATAGCCATTGGTAGGCCACCTCTTTGTGTTTGACTTAATACCCTGGTGGCTATCAGGTACATCCTTTGGAATGTAGCCACACCCTTGGCTAAGACCTTTCACCAGGCAGCACTGGTGGCCTCTTGACAGGGAGTTTCCAGATTGGCTTTAACTGCAAATCTTTCCACAGATGTCATTTCAGAAGTACCATGACTTGTGGCTTCCTTACTCAACTATAAAATGTCATTAAACAGTTAACTATTTTAGAATTTGTGATGACCCTAATCTGTTCTCAGACCCTAATCCCTTGTATTTGGCTCCAGACTAAGCTCTCATATTCCCTTTGAGGCAAGAGCCATGTTATTCCACAGATGGGAATGAGAAGACCAAGGGTCTCTTGCCTTAATCTAAACCTTGTCACAGCTATCGCTGCGGTGTGGTGATTGACCTGCCAAGGACACAGGCCATCTGGGATCTGTAGAACACGATTAAAATCCGGCATGAATTGAACACCTGGTATGAGGAGAATGGAGAATTAGTGTGCTCCTGAGTCATTTGGCCAAACTCGTCCCTAAGGTGAGAATGGGAGCACCGCCAGCCTCCGTCTCTCTTCCTGATAATGGACCCTGTCATTGGGTCAGAGACACTCAAAGGCAAATCAGAATTTCTCGTCCTGATGTGATCCTCTCGTGAAAATCTCCACCTTCAGAGAACCCTTTGCCCACTTCCACCCACCATCCCTCCTGGATAATGCGAGGAAGGAATGGGGTAGCCAGCTAGGGACTGAGCTGTCATACTCAGAATCTCAGCACAAGGACGACTTGTCGAACGTGAGAAGCGGGGGCTGGCACACAGGGTATTGCACAAAGGTCTACGAGAGAGTCCTTCCCACTTATTCATTCCATTTTACTCACTAATTTGTCAGTCGATATCGAATTGAAAAGACTTCTGGCTTGGTGAAGGAGAGAGAGTGTATGCTTTTTCATTTTGCTCTTTGGGATAAATGTATATCATAGAGGAGGTAACAAGTCACCCAAGTGCTGTTTCGGGGAGCAAGTGCTTGAGAGACTTGGAGAGAATAGATAAATAATTTCTAAGTTGAAAGCACTCCTGTCTGCAAGCATTCTGCCCGCGCTATCTGAAGCTCTTCTTCCCGAGCAATGCACTTCAGGGAGGTTTTTGTTTGCTGCGGTCTCCCTGCTTCTGGTTTTCTTCTCTTGTCAGGATATCACTGAAGGGATCACCTCAGGAAATTGCTTGTGCTGGTCGCCTGATTGTACATGAGGAGCAGTGGGACCAAGAACTGAAGATCTCTATCCACTGCGGGGAGACTGAAAGGCAGTGAGGGAAGTTGTGGGCGGGGCCCCTCCCTGGCCTCCTGCTAGACCTTGACCTGAGGCTCATGGCCTCCCAGGGAGAGTGAGAAAAGGCACAGTGTAGGTCTCACTGGCCTTGACCATCCACTTTCCACCGAGCCAGAGGCCATCACTCGTACCTTTGCCTGCTCCTGCTCAGAGAGGGGACAATGACACAGCTCTGTATATATCAGGGTTTCCAAAGGCCAGCCGTGTCCAACTGCTTTTTGATTAGGTAATGCTTCTCTGTGGGGACTGAGCAAGGCTTGTCTTTGAATAAAATAAAAGGTCAACCAACCTGTGCTACTTTGACCAAGTACAGAAGGAAAAATTAGCTTCCTTTGTATAGGGTTGGGCTTTGGTCATAGCACGGCTGCTGCATAAATCTGAAAGGTGTGTGTGTAATAATAATATATGTATGTTATATAAATATATAATTTATATGTACATGTATACCTGAGTATTTGTATTTGTATGCAAGACCCCCTCAGGGGCCAGAAGAAGAAGAAGAAATTGGATCCCCTAGAAATGGAGTTAAAGGTGCTAGAAACTGAACTCAGGTCTTCCACAAGAGCTACATGTTCTCTTAACCATGAGTCATCTCCCCCTCTGTCTAGGCTATCAACAACATGATTCTCTGCAAAAGGAAAGATGTCCTGTTTATTTATTTATTTTTTTCTTCTTCTTCAAGCTAGTACCACAGGAATCTCAGCCTCTGGTGTTTTCTTGCAGAGTTTAGTTAGACAACTTACAAGCAACTGCAAGGCATGTTGCGGCCTCAGTATCGTGCTATTTCATGCACACAACCCTGGACGATGATTTAGTTGGCTCTCCCTGAGCATGTGAGAAAGTGTCATGGTGCTCTAAAGGCCCATGTTAGAGGAGAGATGTAGAAATGGTAAGAGCACACTGCCATTGACAGGGAAGCACAAGAGGCAGCTCCCAACGCCGAAAAGACCCACTCTCCCAGCAGATACAAGGTTGAAGGGTCACTGTGGATATAGTGATATATTCCTTACCTCAGAGGTTCCCTTGGATTCTAAGAAGCTACCCACATACTCCCTGACTGAAGCCTGGGCCCCAGCTTCATGAAAAACAAAAACCTCAAAGTCTAGGCTGGATGCCAGGGACTGTTTTAGTCAAGCAAGCAAGGCCCTGCCAAGGTAGCCCCAGAGAAAACAATTGGCTTGTTCTTAGAACTCAAAGAGAATGAAGACTCATGAGAAGCTTGGCCAGGGGATATGGGATCTCATGGCAGAGTGCAAAGCCTCAGAGATAAACCCAGGGTAAGGATATGACAGCTCAGGCAGTTGGGGCAAGGGCAAATGGTGGTGATGGTAGCAGGGCTGTTAGCTTCTGTGTCTCGTCATGTATCTGCCTCCCCTCCTGACTCCTCACCTCTACTCCTGTTACTTTGCATCTTTATGGACGTGCAGTCTTGTCTTTCCACCATGGGACCATCAACCCGACGTATGTCCTGTATCTAACACATAATCAGACTCGGTCGGCCAGTCTCCATGGTCCTGTGTGGCCAAAGTTCTTCAGATTTGGAGGTAGAATGTCCCCTACAGGCCTATGCTTCAGAAGATGTGTTTTTCTGTTGGTAGCACTGCTTGTGGTAGTTTTAAAGCTTTGGAAAGTGAACCCTTAATGGCTGGAGGTAAGTGGGTTGCTGGAGGGAAGAGTTACAGTCTGACCATGCTTACACCTGAGCACTTTGCTCTCTGAGAAACATCCAGATGTAAGGCAGTCATGACACCAGCTCTGGTTGGCACAAGTTCTCCCCTTCTGTGGTTTTTATGTTTTTAATGTTTTTCGGTTTACTGTTTGGTTTGATTGATTGATTGATTTGCTGTGTGCTGTCACAAGAGTGAGGCTAAGGAACACAGCCCTGTGTTGGGACAAAAAGACTCTAATGTTGGTGTGCTCCTTTGTGGCAGGAGCCCTAGCTGGCAGTGTATATTGATACAGGACCTACTACAGAGGATCCTTCTATGGACGTACTCCAGAGGAACTGTGCTGTGAAGGGAAGCCATGTCAGCAGTTTGTGAACTAGAAGTGTGCCCAGCTCTCCTGTGCTACCATCCCTCCCCTGGACCCTCCCTATAGAGTTTCTCTGTTACAAGTCCATCTTTCTCCATGTGTGTGACTCAGGAAATTTCGCTTTGATGGTCAGTCCCATAGCAGCAGCTTATCTACCTTAAGGCCTTAGTGTTTCCATTATGTTTTCTTCTTAAAGATGCTGAGCCCCAGGGGAACCGAAGAGTGTGCCTCCCGTGACATGAATTGAACCCCTTGTGACTGTTTGAACTTGTGATCCAGCTGACTCCACTGTCTCCATCGTATCTTTTTGACTCTTACCACAAACGTTTCTTTAATCCACAATAAACTTCTCCTCAGAGCTTCCCACTCCTCATTAGCATTCATCATACTAACCGAGGACTTCACCCACTTACGTTTATGGCACTAAACTCTTCCTTCCGTCCTCTACTGTTGTCCTTCCCGATAGCTTCACCTCCCTACACTTCAGTGTCCTTAGCCTTTAGTGTTCCTAAACAACTCTCAGAAGCTCGGGCTGTCGTTCATAAGAGCTGACCAGTCATGCTTTGGCTCAAACAAACCTCATAAGCACTATTCAGAGCCTTCTAGCACACACTGACCTGAGCACGGAGTGGACCGTTCCACGCTTTTATTTTCATCCCCAGAGATGAGGAAAATAGCACGCATTACTGTGTTTGTAAGCAGCAGGGTTGACTGTGTAGAGATCCCCAACTTCTCAACATTATGGTCAGCTTTGTAACACCTAAATATAGACATAAGAACTAAGTCCTTGTCTAAGGCAAACTCTTTCACGGCCAGAAACAACACAAATGAGAAATGTTAAGGACTGTCCTTAGTCTCTGTCTCATTGCTGGGAAGAGACATTAGAACCAAGGTGACTCTTCCCAAAGAGGGCATTTGACTGGGGCTGCCTTAGAGTTCCTGAGGTTAGTCCATTCTCTTCGTGGCAGCATGCATGGTCACACCCATGACACTAACAGAGGAGCTAAGAGAGCTTTACCTCCTGATTCCCTGATCTGTAGGGAGAGGGAGAGAGAGAGAGAGAGAGAGAGAGAGAGAGAGAGAGAGAGAGAGAGAGTTGGTCTGATATGGGGCATCTGAAACCTCAAAGCTCACCCCTCAGTGACACACTTCTTCCAACAAGGCCACATACCTCCTAATCCTCCTCATCCTATCAAAGAGTTCTACTCCCTGGTGACTATGCATTAAAAATCTATGATCCTGTGGGACCATTCTTACTCAAACCACCACAAGGACAAAGTGAGCTGGAGGCCGAAGTTTCTCATAAGGACTCATGAAGGTGCAGGTGCTATTGATCATGTGGTAGAAGAATCCTGAGCAGAGGGAGGAACTAGGGTGATTCCTCATGTGTGTGGCTGCATGATTCTAGCATGTATATGGAACTGAGACCCAGGAAGGCAAGTGAACAGTCATGGATGAAGAACCAGAGGTCAGAGCATCGGAGTTAGCCCTAGATGTATGTTTAGGAAATAAGAGAGAGAGCAGGAGAGGTAGGGGAGGGGGGAATTGAGAGAAACAAAAGGGCAAGAGGTGATATGGAAAGAAGGAAAAGAGGGGACGATTAGAAAATCCAGGTTTGAGGAACCTTGGAAGTCATATTGACCTGTGGATGGAGTGCATTGTAAAGAGGACTTGGGAAACAACAGCTCATGAATGCTGTCCCCAAGATGCTGCTTCTTCACACCAGAGGCTTGCTACCTCTTAAAGGTTTTCCCCCTTTGCACTCACCACCTAGATAACCAAGCTCGCATGCAGCACAGGAATCTTGGGAGTCTATCTCAGACCATACCAAGCTTTGGCATAGAGTTAGTAAAAACACAAAGAAGGGCATCTTTAGGGAGCATGTGACCCAGAAACATGATTTTTCACTTTTAAAAACTGAAGCAGTGGGAGGAAGCAGGGGTGTCAGGCTGGGGTGAAGGTGCCAGCAGCACTGCCCTCTGAGGGTCTCCTCATCCACGTGAGCCCCCACTGTGCTTGAGGTCCTAGTGAGAATTCAGCAGCAGCCAGACTGCCGGTGAGTCTCCACAGGCTTTAGAGAATGGAGCCATCAAGATGATGCCGGGCACCCTAACGCAGGCCGTCAGCAGTAGTCTCGGCAGCTAGAGTAAACAGCATGCAGGTGAGATACTTAAATTCCCAGACCACACACACACACACACACACACACACACACACACACACACACACACACACACACAAATAGACTGAAACCCATGTTGTTCAGAATACAGCTTCAATAGAGAATATAAATGATGTCCAATGGAATGGAAATTCAAGTATTCCTCATCAAAACGAGTATCCAGCATGAGATGCTATGGGGTGACGTCTAAATAAAACCAGCAAACAGAAATGGAACTGTGAGCGGCCATGTGAGGCAGTGATCAGAAGAGGAGACTTCAGGGTAGAGAAATGGCTCGGGGAGTACTGTGCTTGCCAGGTAAACAGGAACACCTGAGTTTGGATCTTCAGGACGGGCAGGTACGGAAGCCCATCTGTGAGTCCAGCATCAGAAGAGGAAGGCGAGTAAAACCAGTCATCTGTAGGTTCAACAACAACAGCAAAAAGTGTATGCATCAATCAATACAGCAGTGAGCAACCAAAGAAGACACCCAACATCAACGTTGGGTCTACACACGCACACATACATGTGTGCTCACACAGTACAAATGTGCACGCGGTACATGAATGCACATTTTAATTCCAAAACAAATACATGTTTTCAGAATGTGTGTGTGTGTATGTGTATGTGTGTGTGTGTATGTGTGTGTGCATGTGTGTGTATGTGTGTGTGTGTATGTGTGTGTGCATGTATGTGTGTGTGTGTGTGATCTTGCAGAAGCGACATCAAGAGAAGCTTAAGCATTTAGAAAGTAGTATAAATAATAAATGAGGCTGAATCCGTGCTGTAAACGCTGTCTTCCAAGACAGTCTTGACGGCTTGAGACAGCTCTACCGTTCAGGTTTACCAAGTCTGTAAGTCAGTCTTTTCTTTCTCTAACCTGGATTCCGAGCTCACAACCTTTCTGGGAATGGGAAATGTGGTGCCACTCCCACATATGTTTTTATGAGCTAAACTAGCAAGGCAGTGAAAATCAATAGGGGTAACACAGAACACACCTAAAACTCAATCAGCACACTAGGAAAACGTATAAAATCTCCACCTCTCCAAATGACAAGACTTCTAATTTGTAGGCTAGATAGTTAGCAAACAGAAGTAGCAAAGTCAAAAGCTAATAGTAATAGTAATCTCATTCATCAAATATCCAGGAATTTTATCAGAAAAATCTTAAAGTAATTTTGAAATAGTAATTTCAGAAATAAGGAGAAAAATTCAGTGACAATAATTTCCTGTCCTTAAAAAAACCACTGATCTAGAAATATTTTTAAAAAATCCATTAATTGATAATTTTTAAAAAATCATAATCAATGAAAAACTTGGAGATAACAAAATGATGCTTACCTTTAAGGCTTCTATCTAGGTTTTTAAATAGTTTCCCTAAGGTAATAAGATAAAAGAAATAAATCATAAGAACCGACCAAAAGGGATATAGACTAGTGATTACTTAACCTAGTAAACCCAACACACTCTCAGAAGTCACTTAAAATGGTGTCTCAGAGATGGAAGACAGATAACATTCACATGCAATTGTCAACTATACTATACAAATGAGCAAAGGGAATTACTATGTAAGATAATAGAAAATACCAAGGTATCTCAAGACATGGTATAAAGTAGACAATAGCATACAGCACGTTACCATTTGCAAAGGAAAACTTTTGTAACACTGAAATAAGCAAAGAGTTTACTTAGGGAACATCACCATCACAAAGAACAGTGTGTCCTCATGATCATTCGTGTAATTCATACAATCCAAATCAAAGTCCCAAATTTGGGGCCCTGAAACTCAGGAAAGCTACTATTTTAAAATTACGAGTTCACAGAGCTGGGGAGCTCGCTCACTAGGTCAAGGTGCTTCCAACATGAGCATTGTGACCAGAGTTTGATTCCTAGAATCCACATAAAGAGGAAGAAGAGAACACACTCTACCAAGTTGTCCTTTGATCTCCACATAAATGCTGTGGCGTGCATGCACCCACCCCGCTCATCACACACACACACACACACACACACACACACACACAAAATATTAATAATATTTAACACACACAAAATATTAATAACATTTAATATACTTATTTAATCTTAGATGATTTTCTACATGTATACAATATGTCTTCATCCTATTCTCCCTCACTGCCATCAACTCCCTAGGCCATCCCTTAGCAATTCCTTCCCCTCCTTCTATCATCATCATCATCATCACCACCACTACCACTATCATCATCACCACCATCATCATTGCATCATCATCACCATCATCACCATTACATCATCATCATTATTACATCACCACCACCACCATTATTACATCATCACCATTACATCATTCTCATCACCACCATCATCATCGCCATCATCACTATATCATCATTGTCGCCATTGTCATCATTACATCTTCACCATCATCATCATTTATTACTATTATCGTTCCTCTGAATTCAGTTGGTGCTGCTTACTGGGATGCTGACTGATTTAATTGTTTTGATCTTGCACAGGTTACCATAACTACCATGAATGCGACAGCCATGTGAACAGACATCAGTGGTTCTCAACCTGTGGGTCAAGACCCCCCCAGGAGCATTCAACAACCTTTTCACATGGATCACCCAAGACCATCAGAAAACATGGGTATTCACATTATGATTCATAGCAAGAGCAAAACTATAGTTATAAAGTAACAACAAAAATAGTTTTAATGCTGGGGGTCACCACAACATGAGATACTGTGTTAAAGTGTTGCAACAGCGTTATGGTGGTTGAGAAACACTGGTCTAGAAGAGAACATTTCACAGCTCTCCTCTTCATCTTCCAACTCTGAAGTAGTAGTAGTAGTAGTAGTAGTAGTAGTAGTAGTAGTAGTAGTAGTAGTAATTACAACAACAACAATAATCACCATCACCATCCCACTGACTCAGAGCAGATATCAACTCAAGGTAAGCTGCAAGGTGAGTCGTGAAAGACCCAGCTTCCAACCATCCAGACAACCACTTCACCAGTACTGAAAAGGGAAGATCAATCCATCAAGATGCCTCAAGTGAAAATTACCAGGGAAAAGAATGATAAATTCACGGCAGAGATGGAAAGATGTCTGACAAGCAGAAGACGCCATTAGGAGAATGAGCAAAGGCGAGCTGAAGACTGTGGGAAGGTGTTATTTATTATGCGTGGGAGAGATGAATGGCCAGGTTCTGGAATTTATACAGAATTCCTATAGATCAAAGAAAAGTCCTTTAAAAACTGGGGTGACAAATAGGCAAAAATTCAAATAAGCAATTTGTGGAAGGATAAACTCGTGGCCATTAAGCTTATGAAAATTCCTCAATCATCTTTGTAACCAATAAATGGGAAAATTTGAAGCTGTATGTCATACCTCCCCAAATTAATGTATCTGAAAGCAAGAGCCAAGCACCAAAGACAGGTTCATCAACTGCCAGCAGACACTTTGCAGATTTGATTCCTACTTTCTGTTGTGTTTGAGTTAGGCTGTCCTTCAGGGTCAATGTCTGATAGGATTCCTCATCAGAGCGACTTTGTCTGTTGTTAGGTTGTCCTGAGACAGGCTCTCACTGTGTAGCCCAAGCTTGTGTAAAGTTTGACATCCTCCTGCCTCATACTCCCAAATGCTGGCATCACAGCAGCCAAGCAAGGCCAGCTCCTTTCTTCATGACCACAAACATCTGCAAGCACATCACTCAACAGTATGGGAAAGGTAAAGTGTAAGCTCTCCATGACTCAGCCACACTCAAGGATGGCTGGATGTTCACACGCTAATGTGAGTTAAAATAAGTAGAACATTAAACAGAAAAGGGCAATGGGGGAGGAAATCTACTCTAGCTGTAACGAGGCTGAGAGAACCATGCAATGATTCATAGTATTGGATTTTTTTTTATATATTTATGGTAAAGCCCCTAAAAAATAAATGTTTCACAAAGAAATTACATACAGCTCTTAGAGGTTAGGGGAGAAAGGAGCAGACGTCAAAACCACAGGGATTTCAGAGATACCAGAAGCCTTGCTCTGTTCTGCAAATGGTCCTGAGAATGCAGCATCTCAAGGCTAATGCATTATCTTTAAAACCTAGGGGGTCTGTGTGTTTTCCTTCCTTCCTTCCTTCCTTCCTTCCTTCCTTCCTTCCTTCCTTCCTTTCTTTCTTCTTCCTTCCTCCCTTTCTTTTTTCTTTCTTTCTTTCTTTCTTTCTTTCTTTCTTTCTTTCTTTCTTTCTTTCTTTCTTTCGTGTGTGTGTGTGTGTGTGTGTTCCTCTATGCATGTGTAAAGGTCTTAGCTTGATGTTGGAAATCTCTCATTATCCATCTTTCAGTTTATTCTTTATTCTGTTTGATTGACAGGTATGGTCTGTCAATCAAACTAGCACTAATGTGATTTACATCCATCTTGCTACAGAAATTCTCCAAGTTTACATGTATTCTTGGGATATGAATTCTGACCCTCTTCATTGTTTAAAAAATAGTTTAGCTATTATGTCTTCTCCCCAAAAACCTGGAATCAGTGTTTAAAGCCTTTTCCCCCACTATATTCTTAGGAATTCTTGATCCTGCCCCCTGAGTATCTCTGAGTTCTGCCTCTGACCTCCAATCCCTCACCACAGACTTAGCTCCAAGAACCACACTCCTGTCGAGCTGCTTTGGAAACAACCCCAGGTGCTGTCTTTCCATCTCTGCCTGCTTCTCTACTACTGGTTCCACGTAGAAGAGTAACTCTCATCGCCTGGCTAAACCATCTCCGGATTTCCCATTGTCCCACACGAATGCCTAGCTGCCCTCGTGTGCCGAAAGATGTCTGTGTGCCAGTCTACACACCCCTTTACTCTAAACTCCACACACAGGCCTTTCTTCACTTTTTAAAAGCCCCACTCATCGCTCCAGTTCTTTCCATGGCTGCTTCTCTCTTTGCCTAGCTAATTTTGGCTCATTATTCAGGTCTCAGATTAAACATCACTTCTGCAGGAAAGTCTTTTCTTAATCTCCAATGTAATTTAGATCAGCCTGATATAAGGTCTTATAGCATCCGACACTTGTTCCTAGGAACCCTCTTGACAATTGTAATTACCCATTAGATTGTTTTCCCATTAGATTGCCATGCCATATCTCACCTGGACCCGTCCAATAACCTCCCACATGGTGTCCCTCCTCTCTGACTGCCTCCCTGCCACCCATTTAGCACAGACGCCTGGTCAGCCTGACAGGCCATCAAGTAGGACTCATCTCATGGGGATGGTCCACTTCTGTACAGAGGACAGCATCTAAGGTCCTCAGTGCTGCCACCTGTCCACTGCAGTCACCATGCTCTCCATAGCCTGGTCCCCTTTGGTGCTGTACAGTCACAGACATGGCTCCTGACACTTCCTAAGAGGGTTTCCCACTCCTAGCTTGACCTAAACTTTCTGGTAGGGAAGGGGGCAAGAAAATGTCTGAGCCAAACTACTCTACACGGAGAATAAGGAAGAAAAACCCATGGGGGTGGGGGGAGGGAGGGAGAGAGAATGAGAATTTTTCTTTGGGGTATTTTGTGTGTGTGTGTGTGTGTGTGTGTGTGTGTGTGTGTGTGTGTGTGTGATTGAATACACATTTGGTCTGTACATGTACTTTTTAATCAATATAGAATATGAGGTGAGTGCATTGGATTTCTATAAGCACACTGACCAGTGGGAGAGGATACAGGGAATGGAGGTGTGCAGCACCAGCTAGGAGACTATGGTGAGCATTAACCTGAGACCGGAGACTGTAGTGAGCACTGCACTGTGACTGGAGGCCGTGGTGAGCACTGCAGACCTGAGGCCGTGGGTGAGCACTGCACAGGACTGGAGGCCGATACCTAGACTCGACCGTGGTGAGCACTGCACTGGACCGGAGGGTGGTGGGCACTGCACTGTGACCGGAAACTGCATGTCGGAGGCCGTGGTGAGCACTGCACTGTGACCGGAGGCCGTGGTGAGCACTGCACTGTGACCGGAGGCCGTGGTGAGCACTGCACTGTGACCGGAGGCCGTGGTGAGCACTGCACTGTGACCGGAGGCCGTGGTGAGCACTGCACTGTGACCGGAGGCCGGGGTGAGCACTGCACTGTGACCGGAGGCCGCGAAGAGCACGGATCTGTGGCCCGAGGCCGTGGTGAGCACTGCACTGTGACCGAGGCCATGGTGAGCACTGCACTGTGACTGAGGCCTGGTGTACACTGTGGACTTTTTAATCACTGTGACTGAGGCTGTGGTGAGCACTGCACTGTGACTGGAGGCTGTTCTACTGCACTGTGACTGAGGCCGTGGTGAGCACTGCACTGTGATTGGAGGCCAGTGGGTGAGACTGCACTGTGATTGGAGGCCGTGGTGAGCACTGCACTGTGACTGGAGGCCGTGGGAGCACTGCACTGTGACTGAGGCCGTGGCACTGCACCTGAGACTGGAGGCTGTGGTGAGCACTGCACTGTGACTGGAGGCCGTAGTGAGCACTGCACTGTGATCTGAGGCTATGGTGAGCACTGCACTGTGGCTGGAGGCTGTAGTAAGCACTATACTCTGACTGGTGCTGTGGTGAGCTTTACACTCTAACTGGTGCTGTGGTGGGAATTACACTCAGGCTGGGCAGGAGCCCATGTTAATTCCATTAAGCTGGAAACAAGATTCAAGGTCCCACAGTAGCTGGTGGTGTATGATGAGAGAGTGATGGGAAAGCCAGCACAGGCACCACAGGGAGCTGTGTTCGTCTGTCACCACAAAGGCTCTGCTGATCTGGGGTCAAACAGATTGTCTTAGGGTTTTAGGTCCATTGCATATTGTGGCCTCTATCAACCAGCTGTGGTGGCTTTGGAGAACATGTGCCACCAGACAATCCAACACCCCAGACATACAGAGATGGTCTGGTTGTCAAATAGGCAGATTTGGTGATACTTTATTTCACAGCCACCAGGACATACAGAATCAAACGTTTAAGTAGGAAAATCCAGGGCAATGCAGGTTGTGACCACATCTCCCGGATAACCTAGAGGCTTCATTAGGTGTGTGGGCTTGAGCGAGCACCCAGGCCTTAGTCCACAAGCGACCTCTAAGGACAGGAGAGGGCTCTGGACAGTGTGGGTTGCTTCCTGCTGTATTAGAGCTGGTGCATTACTGTAAACCCCTTCACTTCAGTCAATCTAAGGCTTTTGTTCTACATACGCCACCTTCCTATTTCAGGGACACAAATACACCCAAAGAGCCCCAAAGAGAAGCTCTCATTGGCATCAGTGTATGCGTTTATTGTCACTCTTAAGTGCACATCTTAAACTACGTGCACTTTTGATTTAGCTTTATTTTATATGCACGTGAATTTTGGCTGCGTGTGCGTCTGTGTGCCATGTGCATGCCAAGAGCCCATGGAGCCCAGGGTGTTAGATTGCCTGGGAACTGACATACGGGTGTTTGTAAATCACCACGTGGAAAGGAACTGGGTCCTCTGCAAGGGCGACAAGTACTCTTGACCACAGAGCCACCTCTCTAGCTCCTTCACAATGGATTCATAGTGATGCGATTGAAACAAATCTGGGGACTGGTATGGCGATTATCTTACCTTCCTCTATATTTTACCTCAGCGAGTATATGATACATGTCAGAGAGAGTAAGAGTGCATGCCATGGTGGTGTTCAGGGAGAGGTCAGATCTCAGGTGTCCCCCATCACCTCCTGCCTAGTTTTGTGACTGACAGACTCTCTGTTTACTGGAGTTAACAGCAGGGTTCCCAGCAGGCTGGCTTTTGTGGGATCTCTTGTCTCTATTTTCTGTTTAAATAACTTCTAGTTATTTGTAAAGTCAATTCCTAGGAGGAGAGTTCTGTGGGAAAAGGATCTATTTTTTAATTTAACTTTATTTCATGACTATTTTGCCTGTATGTGTGTTTATGAACCTTGTGCATACATGCCTGTGAAGGTCAGGAAAACATTGCATAGCCCGGAACTAGAGTTATGGTTGTGAGGCACTGTGTAAGTTTTGAGAACCGAACCCAGGTCTTCAAGATGAGCATCCAGTACTCTTATTGGGCCATCTCTCCAGCCTCAAGGAATCCGTATTTTGAAAGCTTATGAATATATCAATGTACTTGTGTAACTTCAGTTAAACAAGTTGTGTGGCCATGAATAGGTCAGTTAGTAGCACATATTAGTGCTTGAGTAGGGGAATTATTTACTGATGAATCAGCATGGGAATATAACGTTTTACTATGCACTCCTCTTTGTAACCATAGAGCAACGTAACCTCACCTGTCCATTCATTTACTCGATGCTATTCATTACTAGATAATTGCTCTAATCTCCTCACTGGTGTTCTAATAAGGCTGTAAGAAAAAAAGTCTAGGAAAGGAGAGAGTTCTGTGACATCCAAGAGATTGTCCTCCTTGAAGGAGGTCAAAATGGGGACAAAAGAAAGAATTTGAAGCAGAAACAATGGAGGAACGCGGTTTGCTGATCTACACCTTGGCTTGCTGATCTATGCCTTGGCTTGCGGATCTACACCTTGCTTTTTGATCTACGTCTTGGCTTGCTCACAAGCTCACACTTAGCTAGCGTTCCTAGATCGTCTAGAACTACCCGCCTAGGGATGACATCTCCCACTGTGGGCTCAGCTCTCCTGCATCAATTAACAGTCAGGACAACCACCCACAGACATGCCTACAGGTCAGGCAGTCCGTCAGCCAAGACTCCCTCTTCAGATAACTCTAGATGTATCAACCTGGCTAAGTCAAAGCTAAGAAGGATAATTTAATAGATGAACCAGGGAAACATGTTAGTGTTTTCATAATACCTAATACTCCAACAAAATGAGTGTTGCAAATGTTGCTCGATGGGGGGTTTTCTTTACAGTGATACTTGGATAATTATAAAACTAATAAGTACTTATAATTAAAGAAGAGAAGCGTTAAAGGCTGTCTTTTAAGTTCATAAAACTAATGGACAAGAAACAGAAACAACTGTCTGGCACATTCACTCTCACTGTTTTTGAAGAGACTGTACTGGGTGGTTTTGGGTGTCAAATTGACACAAGCTGAAGTTATCACAGAGAAATTGGCCTCTGTTGAGGAAATGCCTCAATGAGACAGCTGTAAGGCATTTTTCTCAATTAGTGATCAAGGAGGAGGGCCCAGCCCATTGTGGGTGGTGCCATCCTGGGCTGGTGGTCTGGGTTCTATAAGAAAGCAAGCTGAGCAAGCCAGGGGGAAGCAATCAGTAAGTAACATCCTCCATGGCCTCTGCATCAGCTCCTGCTTCCTGACCTGTGTGAGTTCAGTCCTGACTTCCTTTGGTGATGAACAGCAATGTGGAAGTATAAGCTGAATAAACCCTTTCCTCCCCAACTTGTTTCTTGGTCATGGCATTTTGTGTGGGAATAGAAACCCTGACCAGGACAGAGATCAATGGAGAAAAAAAAGAGACCCAATGTGTCTAGAAGGAGTGAAAATGTGGCTGCCACGGAGAGTAAGCCCCTACTTATCTGAAGAGTGTAAGGCACATGTTCAGAGGTGTTACTGGATGGGCAGTGGCCCTGAGGAGTTCTTCCAGAGCCATTATTAGGAGTGAGCACACTTCATGCCACAGTTAGCATAACACTTCCATGTTGCTTCAGGCTACACACACACACACACACACACACACACACACACACACACACACACACACACACTTACTTCAGCCTCCCCACCATGGTCAGAACTTTCCGATGAAGGTCTAATCACCCTTATTGAAATATGAGTCTCACAAACTCTGTCACTCGTGTCTAAAGTCCTGCATCTGACACAGGTGCAGTTTTATTTTGCCGTATTTGTCTATGGCCTATTTGAAAGCTTAAGAAATTGATGTTTCTGGGATGTAGCTTTACTTTCCGAATTGCAGTCCTTCCGAACTGGCAGATGTACTGCAGGCAAGCCAAGAGTTGGTACTGAGAGGGCTGGTAAGCCTTCTCCTCTGTGGTTTGAGTCAGAGCTGCTGCCCTTTGCACCTAGAAGCCCGCAGTCTGCAAACTGATATTTCCAAGTTGAAATATCACCTCCCTAATGCTGCTTATGGTCTTAAGGCAAGAAAGTAGTTAAATATTATCAAAAAGTTATACAATTAAATGTAGCATTTGTGAATACTTGTTTACACACAACCTAGGAGGAGGTGGGTTTGCTGTTGCTGTTGCTGTTGTTGTTGTTGTTCTGTTCCTACTAACTTAACAGCTCTCAGTATTTAGTAGTAGTTGATTTCCAGATTCACCAATGCTTTGGGAAATTACACAGCTGCCAGAGAGTGCTTTATGGAACATGCCAGGCATTCATGATTGCTTTGTAAGGAAGGGGACAATCATACCTTGAACACAGCAAAAGGAAAGTCATTGTAGTCTAAAGGAATTCAAGGTCCTATTTAATTGAGCCTGCCATATTTAAGGTGTACTAGGGGCCCATAGCACAAAATACAGATGATGATTGAAAATAAGTAAATATGAAGACAAAAATCAAAGAATAGATCATCTTTATTGCCAACCTGAGTGGATTTAGAATCACCCAGGAGATATGGCTGAGTTTAACTGAAGGACATTTCCAGAAAGGCTGAACTGTAATGTCCAGAAAGGAAGACCGTATTAGGTATGAGCAGCACCGTTCCCCCACAATCGGTTGGGGATTCCTGATGGTGGGGAGGGACCAGCTGTCTCTTCTCCCTGGGGACACAGCTGGAGCTGAGGTTACCACCACACCTTGCTGTCATGATGGACTATGCCCCCCAAATCTTGAGTCAGAATCAATCCTACCTTTTGTAAGCTGCTCCTTGTGGGGTATTTGTCATGGCAACAAGAACAACAACAACGTAATTAATACAACCATGTGAAAAGAAGATTGTGAGGACCCTGGGCTCCTACCATGGGAAGTCTCAACAGTGACTTGTGCCTAAAGCCTGCCTGAGGTCAACACAATGAACCTCGTCTTTGGAAAGATTCGACTACATCTCCTAGCCTTTATCTCCAATGGGAGGCAGGGTGTCAGGAGTCCCAGAGATGACCCATTTGTGAGATTAACAGCTACTTGCCAGCTTGGATCATCTAAACTACTCATGTACAAGGAGTCCTGCGAATCAATTCCTGAGACCGGAGAGTCACTCATTCTCACAAAGAATGCATCTTTCACAGTAAGAAAAATTTCAAATATTTGCGTGTCCAGCACCCACACTGCCAATTCCCTGTGTCTCTGGTCTGAATAGGAGAGTTGTTTTTTAAATTTGTAGGTTTGTCTTTACATCCGTCTTCTGAAGAGCAGTCTCTAGTCTGTAAGGGTAAAGTCATGGAAAAATAAGGGACCCACAAACAATAGCATAAACCTGTTTTGGCCATTGTTCTCTGGCAGAGAAAGGAGCAGGCACAGTGAGGGTGCTCCAAGCTCAGCCCTGTGATGACATTCATAGCCTGGCCTGCTCTGACCTCTCCTAACTTGAGGATCGTTTGCTCTTCTTCATGGCACAAAGCTTCTGTACTGTATGATCATTGTTGTCTGTCTGTCTGTCTGCTCTGATGTGTCTCCACATTAATTCTTGTATATCCCCACCCCCGACACTAGAATTCTCCTGCACATGGTGGGTGCTCAGTCATTACTGAATGCACACAGAAACCTGGACCAGTTACAACATGGGCGTGTTTCCTGTTTCCCAACAACAAACTACTTGTCCCTCATGAGGAGAGCCATTAACCTCTATGTGTCCCCAAGGGAGACATGTGTAACACTGCGGGGAGCTTCAGGCCACACTGAGGGCTGGGGTCAGGGGCAGCTGTGCTCATGAGTGAGTATCCATTAGCAGCTGGCCAGACTCCAGAGAGAGTGGCTCTCACCCAGCTAGGGTGCAGGAGAACGATTATTCATATGCATTTGCAGAAGTAGCTGGGGGAGGACAGAGGCTTGCAGTGGGCAACCAGTACATGTCTGGGCTGTCATGGGTGGCTGTCACTCTGCTGTCCCTGCCAGAAATAGTTACGCAAGCTAAGGGCCCAGCCATGATTTATTTAATTTGGGGTGTTTCTCTTCTTCGTGTGTAGGTATTCGTATACTCATGTGTGTGCATGCCTGTGGTGGTTTGAATAACAGCCCCCACAGACTTCTTGAAAATTTTGTCAGCAGTTGGTCAAACTATTTTGGAAGGATGAGGAGGTGTGGCTTTGTAATCTCTCATTCCCCCTCCCCCTCCCTTTCCTCCTCTCCCCTCTCTTTCTCTGACTTATGCTCAGGGATCAATACATGAGACCCCAGTTATTGCTGCAATACCATGCCTGCCTACCTGCTGCTATGATTCCTACTGTGACGGTCGTGGACACCAACCATCTGGAACAGTGAGCCCACAATTAAATGCATTCATGCCTTAGTCACTGTGTTCTGCCCTGACAATAGAAAAGTAACCAAGACAGAGGTTGTCACCAGGAAGTGGGTTAGTGCTGTGACAGACCTATTATGGTGACATTTAGAGGTGTATGGGAGACCGTTGGAGTATGGACTCTGAGAGCTGTGAGAGCTATAGGTGGGGTGTCAGGCCACCCTAGTGGGAGCTTGGAAGACAGTGGAGTTTCTCAAGGGGAACAAGAGCAGCATAGCAGCGACTGGACAAAGACTATGGCTGCATTTTGCCCTTGTCCTCTGAATCAGCTTGAGGTGAAATTGAAAGGTTTCAAACTAACTTTGTTGGCAGAAGATGTTTCAAGACCAACATTAACTTTGTCTCATGAGTACTAATAATCACTTTTATGAAGCCCCACAGAGACAAAGGGTGGCTGAGGCAAGAAGAAATATGAAAATAAATGTAAGTTTAAGGTGGAAAAGGGTACTAGGAAATTATTCTGACGTTAAGACATATGCTGACAGAGGTAAGAAGAGGCCTAAAGAGAAATAGAATAATGGATTCAGTGCCACCAAGGCAACATCACACCCAGATAATCCTGAAATTTGTGAGGGGAAAAAAAAGAGGCCTGGTAAACAAACGTAGTTCTAGGTAGGAGTTGGGCTCCTTCCCGAGTGGGCATCTGAAGTTGACAGAGTTGGACATGTTTCTTGCTTTACAGTCAGAAAAATAAAGGAGTAAAGTAGCTATGGAATCTTCCCTCATACTTAAGATAGCCACCAAGGCCAGGCCTGTGACAGGAGAGGCCCTGAGAGACCACTGCTTGAAGACTCCATGATGCTAGAAGTGCCAGAACTTCAGTGCCAGGAAGCACTGAATACAGAGAGAGAAACCAGGCCAAGAGAGGAAACTGTGTTGGAGTCGGCAGAGCTGGAAGGACAGAGTTCTTTTTCATCAGGCACAGAACTACAGGATTTAGACTTTGGCTGCTTTGGTCTTGTCTCAATCCAGTATTTTCCCACTACGCTCTCATTTCTCCCTCTGAGGATGGCAATTCTTAGTCTGTGCTACTGTGTGTGGGAGGCATGTGATTGTTTCCCATAGGGGTATAATTGAGAGGTTGCCTTGAGTCACAGAAGAGACTTTGGATTTCTAAACGGTGTTGAGAGTGCAAAAGACCATGGGAGCATTTGAAGTTGAAATAGATGCATTTTGCATTATGATAGAGCCACGAGTCTATGGGGCCCAGGGAGCCCAGGGAGTAGAATGTGCTAGCTTGAATAAGAACGTCCCTTAAAGGCTCATATTTGAAAAGGATTAGGAGTTGTGGTCTTATTAAAGGAGCTATGTTACAGAGAGGGTAGGTTTTAAGATTTCAAAAGCCCATACCATTCCCAGACTCTGTATCTTTGTCTCTGTCTCTCTCTTGTAGATCAATATGCGGGTACTTAGCTCCTGTTGCAGTCTCTTGTCTGTCTGCTATCATGCTCCCTGCCATGATAATCATGGCCTCAAACACCTTAGGACCAGAGCCTCAAACTAAGTGCTTGCTGTCTTTTATGGCATTTTGTCATGGCAATAGAAAAGGAACCAAGACAATGCTCGTGTACACCCATGTAAGTGTATGGCTCATGCATGTACACGTGTGAACTCATCCTGCGCATGTATGTATGTGAATTCATCCCATCCACTCCCACAGTGTTTGGAATGGATGACGTTTTGTCTGGTAGGAGGTACGTGTGTCTTAGAAACAAAACCCCCAATTTTTTCTCTTTGATTGTGGTTAATTAGATAAATAGGAATTTGGGGGCTTTAGCTAAGCCACCAAGAGGGAGAGGGAAGCAATAAGCATACTTTTGGATGAGGTGAAAGTTTGTGACACCTGCCACGACCCCTTGGGACCAGTACTACCTTGGTGACCCTTTATGCTAGTGTGAGATGTACCCTTGGCCATTCTGGACCACAGCTTGTATATTGAGTCTGAGAAAATACTCCTAGAAGATGTGTCCTCTGTGATGCTAGCATCTTCTTAATCCCAACGTACTTTTCAGCCCCATTAAAGGAAAGGTGTTACTCCAGTGGTATAGGTCTCTTAATCAGCACAGCTCATTTTTCTGCTCCAACTCACCAGAACCACAGAATCTAAGATCACCTAAGTGCACTTGATAGAGACTTTGCTTCTCAAGCTGGACCTCCATTGTCTACATTGCTCTTAGCAGTCTTATTGTCTGAGATCCCCCAAACAGCCTATTAAGCCCTGAGTTCTCAAGGCCTCCCTAGTCCAAAGTTCCAGAGTCTTTCCATGGTGTGTCCCCCAAATCACAGCAGTATTCCACAAACCTGATGTTGTGTTCTTTGAGAAGCATTCCACCATAAAATCCACAGATGACTGCGTGAAGAGGAAGATGACATCATCATAACACTCCATGAAGTGAACACGTAGGGACATTGATAACTGGTTCACAAGACCTCAGAAAGAAGCAGACACTGGCAAGGACTGTGTGGATTTGATAGATGTTCTCATAAGCATATGACTAAATTCAAATTTATTGCTTATATTCTAAAATTTTAATCAAGGGAAGAATATCTACTCTCACTGTAATCCTGGGAAGTCTATCTGGGTAAGCAAGTCAGAAATGGATGAAATAAGAATATAGAAACATCCCAATGTGCAGAGCTCATGGTTGTCTGTGTAGAAAGGTTATCTGAGATACTAAGTAAGCTGAGATAATAAATTTTATTTCTACCAAGTGCCACGTTGATAACACTTAAACTGGCATCAAGAATAAAGAAAGTCTTCTTAAAACTCAACAGTGGAAGAAACAAAGAACAAAACTAAAATGGAGGCAAAAATCTTGAAGAGACACTTAACCATCCAGGCAATAGTAAGTGCATAGAAAGGTGCCTAACAGTCATTGCTAGGTCTTACAGAACTGCAAATCAAGACTAAGAGAGAACTGACACACACTTGTCAGAGTGGCTCAAATAAATAGAAAAAATACAAGTGAGAATGTAGAGAAACTGGATTGGTCAGACTTCTAAGAATAGCCTAAACAAACAAACAAACAAAACATTGAAAGAAAAACAAACACCAGCACATCACCACAGAAGAATCTAGCAAAGTCACTCCTGGACCTTGACCACAGAGAAATCAAAGTATAAGTTCACAAAAGATCTTTCACACTAATAGCCACTGTGACCTTGTTAATAAGATGTAAACTTTATATCCAACCTAAGATATGTTTAAAAGATGTGGTACATGATATACCTACACTATGGGATATTATTCAGCAACAATCAGAGTAAATTACATCATTTCAAAAACTTTGGGGAATCCCAAGAGCATTTGTTGAACAAGGGTCAATTTCCAAAGGTCACACCCCATATGAGTTTATTGATACACATCTCTAAAGACATCCAGGCAGAGAGTAATAGGCCAGCATCTAACAAGGTAGAGATGGCAGAGGTGGAACTGGGTAATTTAGACCACATAGAGGTCCAGAAGGCAGTCTTTGTGCAGGTAGAACATTCTGTCCACCAAGTTTTACACACAGAATGGCGTACAACTCCTCCGGTCTTGTATCAATGTGAATTCCCGGCTTAGGCATCTTATAATTAGTGTCCAGGGTGTGATCAATGGAGAAAGAAAAAAAAAGGTGAAGAGTTTGTAGGACCTACTCAAACTATCTTCACAGCTTGTTATGAGCCTATCATTACTTAACAGCTTAAAACATGAGAAAAAAAACCTAATATAAGTACGTAAATGAGCACTCTCAGGAGAAAGAGAGGGACATAAACTGAGGGCCTTCAAACCCCACAGAACATCAAAACAGAATGCAAAACAATGAAGTTGGGAAGCTTCACGGGCAACGTGCCCTATGTATCTGACAACCACAAGAACTCAGGGTCTGTCTGTCAAGGGTAGATTGGAGCTGGGGCTGTCGGGCCACACAGCTAAGTGCTCATTGTGATTCCTGCTGGGCTGTTTACTTCTTAAGCCTGTTCGAGCACGTACTCTTTTTGAAAAAGGAAAATAGAAAAGCTCTGATGTGACGTGTGCCTTTCTGCCAGGTGACATGGTCTTATTTCTTTTCTCTTTGTCCTGTAGACATCCCACACAGGGGCTGTGAGCGCCTGGTAATCAGGAGGTGAACATTCTCATCAATTCCTATTCCCAGGTCCAGTTTTAATACATGGCCACCTACAACTATTTGATCATCATTTCTGTTGCTTCCATATATTCTGATTTTTTAAAAAAATGAATACAGATCTGTATTTTGGATATCTCACACTTACTTCGGTTTCCCTACCCATACGGTAGAGGGATTGGGAATTCACAATTTACAATACACGACAGTGCTCAGAAATGTGTGTTCTTTTCAGCTTTCTCCTGGCCTAGGAGTCGTTAGCAGGCCTAATCTTACAGCTGGCAACACTTTAACGTGTCTAGTTTCGCCCAAATTAATTTATAGACAGGGGAAATACACGGAGTCCCAATTAGACTGGGGCTCCTGAGCAATTCCACAACAGACACCTATTCAATTACCCAAGGTCGGGATGAGACCTGACTCCCCAAGTGCAATGAGAACGTGGAGATTGCTTTCCGCTCTCAGTCACTCCAGCCCCGCAGGTTCAGAGGGAGAACAATGTGCACTGCGAAATTCAAGTTCTCAAATACTTTTTGTTACCCAGAAGCCAGTGCATCAAGAGGAGAAGCGTGAAGTTAGAGGTCCTGGTGTTCCCTGAGCTCAAAGAGAAAGTCTTTGTTCACAGAGCTTAAAGCCTGCTGCAGCTGAGAATAAAAACATTTGCACATTTGGGAGCGAACATTGGTTTCCTAAACTTTGTCAAGTGTTGACATGGCTCCCCTATTACGTTATTGTCATTGCCCCAGAGATGTCGTAGATGTCTCAGTGTGGAATGAGGGCACACTGTGGGGAAAGATGGGTGTTTTTGATTCACTTGGGTATAGTAAATGGATCATTGTGTGTATCACACATAAAAACCTGTCACTTTACATATTAAGAGTATATAGCTTCAATAATGTTGAAAGGAAGGAAGAAAGGAAGGAAGGAAGGAAGGAAGGAAGGAAGGAAGGAAGGAAGGAAGGAAGGAAGGAAGGCAGGCAGGCAAACTTAATGGGCACATGAGGGCCTGAGTTTGATCACTAGAGTCCATATGAGAAAAGCAGGGCATGGTGTGTACTTATAATCTTCTTGAGGAGACAGATGAGACCTCTGGGGCTCACTGCTCACCTTGCTAGTTGAATGGTTCAAGCCCCAGGTTCAAGGAGAAAACTCTGTCTCATAGCACCTGGTGGAAAGTGACCAAGGATGACACAGGAGGGTAGCCTCTGGTGCAGCACTCAAGGGCAAGCACACACAGGAGTGCACGCACACAGACACACACATATCACACACACAATTTGTGCATATGCACATGTACATACATACACACAAATTATTCTTGTAGAAAATTTGATTTGATCAACATGTTATTTGATCTCTATCCCTTATTTTTATTTACATGAATCTTATTTTCTCCTCGTTGTCTACTGGCTGCACTGGATGCTTGGTATACCCTCTGACATCGACATCAAGCACTGTGAGCTCTGTGCATGGTTGACACATCTTGTGTTTTCTAGTATCAGAACCAAAGTGTATTTATTTGGACTTGGCTCCGGCATGACTCAGAGAATCCTTTTATCGTTGAATTAAGAACACGGAACATTCACAGCAAGTTCCAAATTCTAAAATCTAGCCCAACAGCATTAAGTTTTGAAACCCACCTTAACTCCTGATTGACTAGGTCTTTAGAGGACTGTGAGCTTTCATTCATATCTCCTTACCTTTCCCAGATGAATTGACTCTGAAAATCCCTTCTAACCTAAGGAATTAATTTCGTTGAGAAGAATCATTGTATTTGGGCAAGATCTGATAGATTTCAGGGTAAAACTGACTATTCCCCAGACAGGAAGGCCTTCATAGAAACCCTTAACCTGTGTCATGTGTCGCTTGACCTCAGAAAAAAAGGGAATGAGGACGTTCTAACCTGGGGGCAGCAGGGGTGTGTGCTTATTTGTACGCCATCAATCAAATGCTTGCCAGACCACAGGACTCAGAGTAAGCTGTGTGCCTATAAAAATAAAGTAAAAATGATGTCATTAAACTTTACTTGCCATGGAAGATTATCTCAGAATCACAAAATAGTGGTTGTTAGGGCAGTCAGAATACTCAAGGAAAGTGTTGAATGATCCGGTCATCTGAGTGTTGTTTACACGCTTAGGTGTGCTCCAGAAACCTTGGCTTGAACACAATCCCCACGCACTTTACCACAGAGTGACCTTTACTCACTTGTACATGTTGACTTTGGCACCCAGCTGTGGCAACTTCAGAGTGCTTTTAGTCTTAAGACTTCATATCGATATTTTTTAATCGGTTGCCTCTAGCATTCTGAAATTAAAATATTTAAATGTCACACACACATTTTCATATCAAGGGGAGTGGGATTATGTTTTCTAGTGGGAAGATGCCAGGGCTTAATGGGGGGGGTTGTGTTCCCTCAGATCCTGATGTCCTCTTGGATTTTAGTTTCAGCTCCTCAGTGGCTCTCCATAAGCCTCCTTCTCTCCCCTTTAGTCTCAGAATACCCTCTAACTGCTCTTTGATTCCCTGTGTCCCCTTTGAGTCAGTGTACTGAACTTATGACTGCTTTTTCTGATCATCACAGATGTGACTCAGTCTGTAGCTCTAAGATTCACTCCTTGGGAGCCTATCATCACTGTCTCCTGAGACTTCTTCATCCAACAACCGATGGAAACAGATGCAGAGACCCACAGCCAAACATTAGGTAGAGTTCAGGGAATCTTGCGGAAGAGTGCAGGATAAGACTGAAGGAGACAGAAAGGCCAAGGACACCACAAAAAAATCTACAGAGTCAACTAACCTGCACCCATGCTGGCTCACAGAGACTGAATGACCAACCAAAGAGCATGCAGGTGCTGAACCTACGCCCCCTACACACTTGTAGCAGATGTGCAACTTGGTCTTCATGTGGGTCCCCTAACAACTGGAGCAGGGGCTGTCTCTGACTCTGTTGCCTGCCTTTGGATCCCCTTCCCCTAGCTGGAGTGCTTTGTCAGGCCTCAGTGGGAGAGGATGTGCTTATTCCTGCTGTGATTTGACATGGCAGGGTGGGTTGGTACCCATGGGGGAGTTCCATTTTCTGAGGAGAAGAGGAAACAGTAATGGGGTGAGGGGTTTGTGAGGGTGGGAGTGGGAGGAATGAAGGTGGAAGCTGTGATTAGCATGTAAAGTGAAGGAAGGAAGGAAGGAAAGAAGGAAGGAAGGAAGGAAGGAAGGAAGGAAGGAAGGAAGGAAAGGAAGGAAGGGAAGAAGGAAGGAAGGAAGGAGGGAGGGAGGAAGGGAGGGAGGGAGGGAAAAATTATTCACTCCTTGGTCAGATCTATCACCTTACAGTGGAGAACACCAGAATGCCTGTGGTTTTGAGTTTGTTTTCTTCCTCTAAGTTTGGGGCCATTTAAAAGGTGTCTAAAGATTGCAGACCCCAGTATCCACACATAGTTCGAGGAGCAAGAAAGTAGTCCACACTCGCATGGGAATAACAAAAAACAAAACAGGTTTTGCGACTGGCTGGTTCAGACTTTCTCCCCCTGCTCTTCATTTTAAATTCAACCCAAGGACAACTCTCCAAAGTCACAGATTGAGAGACGGCAGGCACGTGACTAGGCATGATCTGTATTCTGCAGTGGGTGTTGGAAAGTGCCACATGAAACCATCAGTATCACAAACGAGACATCTAAGGTCCACTAAAGCAGGGACTCCCCTATTCTAGACAGAGGATAGAGCTTTGCTGGGCTGCAGTGAATCTGTCTTCCACAGTCTGGCATGTGTAAGGCCTCCAGGTGGTATGGAGGTGGGGACAGTGCTAACCACATACTGATAGACCCATAACCTGCCCAAACTCAGGCCTGCAAGACCCATGCTACCCAGTGAAGGTGGCGCCCATGGCCACAGCTAATGGTTCCCTCAGTTGTAGCAGGACCAGGATCTCACAGCGAATGACAGAAAGTGACCAGAGTCAGTGTGGCCTTAACTAACACCTAAAGGTGCAGTAGGACAAGTAGGTCTCAGAAGAACTAGAATATGGTCCACAGATTCTCCTCCAAAGAGCTCTGAGATGGGATTGAGTATCACTGGTATTCAAGTCTCATAAACAAGCTGGGATCCACACATAGCCCACAATACAGTACAAGCAAGGTGGAAGGTTTAACTCAAAGAAGGAGATCCTAATACTATAACTAAAGTATTCAAGACATGTAAAACTTCCATGATTATTAACAGTAAACAGTCAACAAGAAAAAAACTGCAGCCTGAAAGAGTAAAGAAATCAACTAGCTTTCAAAACATAGAGGCAAACCAAATGTTTGCATCAGCACTAATAGTTCTAAAGGGACTATTAGAAAACTGAATAGACAATTATACATTCTCTTGTAAATTCAAAAACAGAGACTTTAATCTAATAACTGCACTTTGTCGATTGACCCATGTGGAAATTAACTATACAACTGAAATATATAGGGTTCAGAGTTAAAATCTCAATGGAGAATCTCTTGGTTGTGCCCAATTTTGTGCCATTATAACACAACATGGCCATCTGTAAAGTTCATGCATTCAGTAACTATACAACTGATTTACAAAAAATAAATGGGGTCTGGAGACATGGCCCATGGGTAAGACCACTAGTTTCTCTGCTAAAGGATTCTGGTTCAGTTCACATCCACACAGCAGTTAACCACTATCTCTAACTCCAGTTCCTTAGACTCTAACACTCTCTTCTGGCACCTGCAGGTACCACACACACAAATTCAAGATGTTCGTGTAGGCAAAACACTCAACTAAATAACATTATTATTATTATTATTATTATTATTATTATTTAGACAGTCTCATAATATTCTAAATGTACTAGTGATTTTGTGTTGGACACATGTGACCCAGGGTCAAAAGTTTGCTATTCTACAAGGGTATGAGAAGGAGAGAGTAAGAATCAGTCAATGTGAAGACAGACCATCAGCATTTACACCTGACAATGACAGAAGAGGGTTGCAAAGGCTCATGGGACAGAGTCAGAAAGCCCAACATACACACCATTAGATTCCTGAGAAAGAAGGAATTATGAAGGCACAGCTACATTTGAAAAAAAATAACCTTTTACTTTGGTAAAGGTTATGCAATAACTTATAACAGCTGATAACTCCCCATAGGTGATCAAAGAAACAACCCCATACCCAATCCCAAAGAAATCCCAAACAAAATACTTAAGAAGTAAAATTTTGATATCTGAAGACAGAGATGAACAATGATAAACCACCAGGAAGGAGTTGACAATTCATCAGCAAAGGAGATGGATTCAGATAAAGAAAATGTCTCATTGGAAAGATGGAGGCCAAAGTGTCACCACAGATCACCCAAAAGAGAGTTCAATAGAAGAAAGTTCTGGAAGGACAGGAAGATCTCCATTTCCCTAGTAGAAGAAACATGAAGAGAGTGTGTCATCGGCGGAGAGATCTTTGGAGAATGCAGAAGACAGATGATGTACGTTGTGCAGATATGGTGCTGGATAGGAAGGAAGGTTTCAATACTTCAGCTAAAGTGGTAAGTGCTTGACAGCAGGATGTTATGATAAGGTGGATCCATGTACCACAACACTCAGAAAAAGACTGATAAAAATCTGTAAAACAAGGTTCTTACACACATATAAATGGCTCAAGCAGAAAGTCCAAAATTGAATGCTCAAGTGTCCACAGGAAATGTAAGAAATAAGAAAGAGGAGAATAAAAATTTCAAGCTACCTGCACAAAAAAAAAAATTAAGCAAGGTTGTATAGATGTCCAAATGAGCGACATCAGAGCAAAAGACGTTCCTAGGGATGAGCAGGGCATTGTGGAGCCACAGGATCAACCCTAAAGATGCGTGCTGCAGTAAAGAACAGATCTCCAGAGTGGATCAAATGTTGAATAAGATGGAGAAGAAAGCACATCCCCCCAGATCGTCCTCACCATCAACAGACAGAACCTGTAACGAAGCATTAATAATGTCATCCCACAGGGACATTAATACTAAGGCATGCAACCAGGTGTCTCTGTGGCACTGGGATTAAACAAGAGGAAAAGCCCTGACTGAGTGTGGCAATTCCATCCCATAGAGAGAGCCCAGGGGTGGGGGAGGGAGGTACTGAGTGTGTGCTCTGGCTCTTGGTTTCCTGGCCACCATGATTTGAATATCCCTATTACTCCTCAGCTTCCTCACCATGGTGGACAGAAACTCTGGAACCATGAACCCAAATAAACCAATGCCCCTTCGTGCTCTTCACGTCAAGGTGACACGTCCCTGTTGTCTTCATTGTCAATGTAAAGAAGAGTTGAACTGATATGGGGACCTCTCTAGCCCTTACAGAACTTCTGTCAGTCAACATTCTTGCCAAGCAGCTAGGAAACATTTCCCACGGCAGAGCATACCTGTAACGAAGCTACAGGAACTGAATCATAGAGTGTCCATGTATAGCCACCTTGGAATCCAGCTAGTCACAAATGACAGGCAGTGAGTGGAAACATCTTCAAACAAACAAAAACGAAACAATGACTTCCAAACAATCCCCATACCCAAGAGGATGCATCTTGGGTATTCAAAATGTCAACTATGCAATCTAAGGCAAATAAAATCTCAACTTGTCAAATTTACGGAAGCCAAAAGTATGAAGAGGGAAACTCAGAGTTGACATCAGCAAAGAAGTAAGGTTTCACGCAGAGTCCCCAGTGCCTCCTTGGAAAATGGGGAAAGGAAAAAAAGACCCAGCAGGAAGGCAGTCAAGGTACGGATAAAACCCAGTGTAGAAAGGAGGGAAACTAGAAACAGAACTATCAGAGAAAATATCACTGAAACAAAACAAAACAAAAGGTTATTCTTTGGTGGAATTATCAGTAGAATCATTTAAACTTTAGCAGACTGACAATGTTAGAAGAAAAAGAAGGGGAGGGCATAAATTAGAAATCTCAGTCACAGAACAAACTCTGTGGTCACTAAAGCAATAAACTGATAACTTGATGCCCCTGTTTCAGCAGCCTTAAAGAAGACCCCAACTCCTGACAAGCCACAAAATGTGTCAAGCCTTATTCCAAAACAATAAGCAAAGTGACTCGTAATTAAAGACCTCCTGAAAACAAATTTCCAGCCATCAGGTTTTTCACCAAACCTTTTAAGTTTGGTTGGTGCTGAATGTAGGAAGGGGAAATACAGACCAGAAAAGGTAAGACACCCCAAGGAGTTAGACACGAGTGCGCTGAGGTCTGAGAGGACACGGGCTCCTGTGTTTGGTTACTTGGTAACCAGGTGGTGGTGGTATGTTTTGGAAACTTGTGGAAATTTTAGGAGGTGGAACCTTACTTGAGACAGTAGGTTGCTGGGGCGAGTCTTAGAGGTGATAGCCTTACTCATGGTGGATCCCCTCTCTGCCTCATGACATCCTGTGTCTTTAAGCAGCCATTCCCACTATTTTCCCCATAACTGTGACCTGCTACAGCCACTGTGTCTTCACTATGCCATATGGAATGTATTGTCTCTAAAACCAAACCAAAATAAACCCTCCCTCATGTAAGGTACTTCTATCAGGTATCACAGTCATGGGGAAAGTAACCAATAGAGATCCCAAGAAACTGTTAGCAGATTGAATATAGACATACATACAAAGTCTAACACATGTTGGACAACTGTCACTCTTCCCAGGTGTGCAGGGCTGGTCCAAGAATCAAAAAACAAACAACAACAACAAACAGTCAATGTAATTCATCATAAAACATGAGAGAACATAATACCATCAGATCAGGTCAACCATATATATACATACACATGTGTGTGTGTGTGTGTGTGTGTGTGTGTGTGTGTTCAAATTCATTTCCTCTAAACCTTTAAAGTTTGATTGGTGCTGAATGTAGGAAATGGAGACACAGAGCAGAAAAGGTAAGTCATTCATGGTGAAAAAATGTCATTATTTAGATATACATGTGAACTACTTTAGCATAAAAATACCCTACAACCAATACAACAGTTACTAGTGAGAACCTGAGAGCTTTTGTTCTGTGATCAGAAAGAAGGACAGATATCCGTGCTCACAATCACTACTCATCAACACTGAGAGCTTTGACCAGAATAAACGCAATGAGAACAAGCAATGATGTATAGATCGGAAAGACATAAAATAATATTTACATAAGATAAAATCGCCCGTGTAAAAACTATGGAGGTCTCTGTGACAGACTTCACAGAACTAGGGACTGAACTCAGCAAGACTGGAAGACACAAATTCAACACAAAAATACCCCCTGCATTTTCCTATATTAACAAAGGACATACGGAATCCAAGCGTAGAGAGTGATTCTATTGAAAAGACCTCCAGATCCCAGTGAGTACTTAGATATGAGTCCGCCGAAGCATGGAGAGCTTTCGATATCCTCAAATCACAAGATGCTGATTAAAAGAAAAACAAAGCTATGTAGACGGACATACTGTGTCCGAAGACTGTGACAGTTTATAAAATAAAGGTGTTAATTCTTCCCATGCTGATCTAGGGATTAAATGTACCTTCTATCAAAATTTAAGCAGTACGATTTGTACGTAGCCACAGGTTTATCCAAACACTTACTGGAAAGAAAAGGCCTCCAAGACAATCAAAATAAATTTTCCAAAGAATTATGCTTCTGATGTTCAACCTCCCACATGGCCGCATTCATCAAGACGGGGAGCCCAGCACAGACACATGGATCAATGAGACAGAATAGAGAGCCCGGAAACAGACCCACACAAACATGCCCAGCTGATTTTTGACAAAGATAAAAAAGCAATTGAAAGGAGGAAGGCCAGCTTTTAAATAAATGATGTTGTAGCGATCAGACTTCCCTAGCAAAAATACGAACTTTGACCTAAGCCTTATATTTAATACAAAGGTCCTTTAGCACAGAGCTTGGATTGGGGAAGTATATTTATTATTTATTTTGACTGATTCACTGGCTGACCTAAAAGGCATAGAAGGATGATGTCCGTCCTTGCAAGTATCTCGGTTTCCTTTGCAGGCCAAGGATTACCTTTCCAGCATCTCCCATTGCTCTCCTTCACAATTCTCCTTTTGCCTCTTCCTTGCCTTGCTGGCCCCACCACACACAGGAGAAAGAAGTCAATTGCCACCAGTCCATATGGTCTGCCACCCTCTCTCCTTGGACCTCAGTATGGCAATCTATCAGAGCTGAGTCACCCTCCAGCTGATTCCCCAAGGACGGGCATCTCACCCTTATCCACTCCTCCGGTGCTTGGTCAAGGGCCCAGCATCAAGTTCAACCTCTGTGGCTGTAAGGATTCTCACCATCACTTTACATGGAGATTGGATGCTCCCTGTGTCGTTTGCTTGGAACACTTATACTCTGGGATGGTCAAGGCTCAAAACTGAGATACCCAAATAAAATGGCCGAGCTGAGGAATGTTAAAGGCTAAGCTGCAAACACGAGTTTTGTCTCTTCCTGATGCGGCCAGCACTTGTTCAACCTTAGCCTGTGTACTAACATTCTCCCCACATTCAACGTTTCTACCTTTAAAGTGGTTTAAAGGAGCCCCTTCTCCATGGGATGACACTATTTGAAATTCAGCCATCCATATTCAATTACTGTTGTATTTATGGCTCAACATTTGAATGATTTTCTCAAATGTTGTATCCCGAGACAATGATTGCACTGGTGATAACTTTTAATCCAGAGTTGATGGCATGTAAGAATTCTCAGATGTATTTGCCAAGACAGGTATGTCACATGTAGTATACCAGTAAGACAGGCATGTCACATGTAGGATTTAGATGGTTTACAAAGAAGCCCACATCCACTTGATTGGGTTCATGTTCCTAGACATGTCAGCAAAGGCTTCAACGGGGGAGAGACGGCCTTTGGACTGGTCAGTTTTCACTGCTGGGCACAGGGTTAAGAACTGATTTAGTCTATTTTTATAGAATAGAAATTCTGTGGGCTTTGGGTTTGAGATTCCATCCCATGGAAGGACCTCCTGCTTTCATAGGACAAGCTACCTTCTCTTCACTTGAGAACTCTGCCCCTCAAGCAGATATGGAAGGGGGCTAGAGGGATATGCTTATTGCAATTTCTGCTCCTCCTAATAAAATATATATGTGATAATTCAATACTCGATGCATTATTGATATGTGGCCCATTCACGCAAACTGTAAATGAAAGCTGTTTCATCTGCCTCCACACACAGCAGGCAACTTCATGTTGTATGAGAGTAAGCTAATGTCTAAAAGAGTCTGAAGTCCCACATAGAGATCTAAGACTCGGTCCTTTAATTTTAATTTAATTTAATTCCACAGAGCCTGAACTCTCCAGAATGAGGAGAAATCTCTCACATCACAAAGTAAAAAAGCAATCACATAGTTTCCCACCCTATCCACAGTCACTAGTCGCAACCATTACTTTTGATTGAGTTAAAGTGATAAATACTTATCTCATTTCCACTGTCACCTGTATTGTTTCCTAAAGGTAAAATCATCGCTGCTATGTGTCTAGAGCTGAGTGTGTGTGTATGTGTGTGTGTGTAAGTGTGCATGTGTGTATGTGTGTATATATGTATGTGTGTATGTGTGTATATATGTATATATGTATGTGTGCATGTGTTGGGTGAATGTATGTATGTGTGTATGCAGATGTGTGTATGTGTATATATGTGTGTGTGTATGTGTATATATGTGTATATGTGTGTATATGTGCATATGTATATATATGTATGTGTGTATGTGTTGTGTAAATGTGTATGTGTGTGTATGTATATGTGTGTATGTATGTATACATGTATATATGTGTGCATGTGTGCACGTGCACAAATAATGTGTGTATGTGTATATATATGTATATATGTATGTGTACACGTGTTGGGTGAATGTGTGTATGTGTGTGTATGTAGATGTGTGTATGTGTGTATGTGTGTGTATGTGTGCATGTGTGTATGTATGTATATATGTATGTGTGTATGTGTTATGTGAATGTGTATATGTGTATATTGTGTATGTGAGTATGTATGTATATGTGTACGTGTATATGTGTGTATGTGTGTATATGTGTGTATATCTGTATGTGTATATATATGTATGTGTATATATGTGTATGTGTATATGTGTTGTGTGAATGCGTATGTGTGTGTATGTAGATGCGTGTATGTGTGTATGTATATGTGTATGTGTGTGTGTATGTGTGTATGTATGTATGTATGTGTATGTGCATATATATGAATGTGTGTATGTGTGTGTATGTGTTGTGTATGTGTGTATGTGTGTATGTGTGTGTATGTAGATGTGTGTATGTGTGTATGTGTATATGTGTATGTGTGTATGTATGTATATATGTATGTGTGTATGTTGTGTGAATGTGTATATGTGTGTATGTGTATATGTGTGTGTATATATATATATATGTGTGTATATGTGTGTATATGTGTATGTGTATATATATATATGTATGTGTGTATGTGTTGTGTGAATGCATATGTGTGTGTATGTAGATGTGTGTATCTGTGTATGTAGATGTGTGTATGTGTGTGTGTATATGTGTGTATGTATGTATATATGTATGTGTGCATGTGTTGGGTGAATGTGTGTATGTGTGTGTATGTAGATGTGTGTATGTGTGTATGTGTGCATATGTGTGTATACGTAGATGTATAGATGTGTGTATGTGTGTGTGTCACATATGGTTAGCTTTCTGCTCCACATTCATTTAGAGTAGAGGTGGCATCACTGTCTTCTCTGACTGCATTGTGGTATCAGTGGGAAGAGAGACGTTGGGGGCCAGGAAATAGGTACAGCACCAGAAGAGAGCAGCAGGAGGGCATTGGTTCACAGATAGAAGCATCTCTCCCCTGAGTTTCTTTGAGGAGAAGGAGACCAGAGTGTGCAGGAATTCAGCTGCTTCTACGCTCTGTCACAGGATTCCTTGGGGACTGTACTGGACCTTGGACCATGACACTGGGCACACAATTCAGTGAGACAATCTAGTAGAGACAGGGCCATTCACATTGTTAGGGGTAGCCTTCTGCATTCCAAGATTGCTTAAAAAATTTTCACTTTAAAAATTACCTTCCCAGAAACATCCAAACTAATATTTAAATGGAAGTTAAGTGTCGATATAAGGGGCACATACAGTTAAGATTCACGTCATCTGCACCATGTATGTCTTGTCTCTAAGTTTCTTCGAGTAATCCATAAAGCTGGCTTAGATTCACAGAGTGAAAATAAAACCTGAGTTTTCCTTGAAAGAAAGTTCAGAACTCATTGCAAAAAGTATAGAGGAAGGGAGATAACCTTGCTGGGGCTGCTCCCGGGCCTTGGCTGTGCACCTCGCCTCCTCACTGTATACCTTTAGTAGGTCAGCTTTTCCCCAGTGTGAGGACTGTGCTTCCTGGTCTGGATTCAGGCTGGGATGGGACTTTCCCACCATAGGTCAGAAATTCATGGCCATGGGTAGAATGCACTGGGGAACCAGTGCAGCTGCATCGCACATCGGAACAGATGGGAGCTGAGAAACCGCCCCCCTCCTTTATAGATCAAAAGCTTCAGAGAAACTTGGGAGTTCGCCATCCCCCTATTTGTCATACCCTAGCTATCCTGAACTTCTCCAAACACACAACCAGAAAAGCTGCACTCAAGTGGGGTGATTGTCGAAACAGGTGTCCCCACAACCTGCCTCTTCAGCCAGGATGTCTCTTCCACCACTGCAACTTGTGCACTACGTGACCACAAGCAACATATTCTCAATGGGACATCTTGGGTGTCTAATCCCTCTGGGGTTCTATTCGGGCAGTAATTTATTTTGGGGTCTCATGTCTGCAGATTCTGGTTAGAGGCTTTCTTGCAACTGGCTACTGTCCTGTACAATCGCAGGATGCCAGAGCAGAGAAAGGGACAGAGAAGAGGAAGCCAATGAATATGCTTCCGATGGCCCAGATATCATGGTTACTAAGTAAGAGTCTCTTTGGAGCATGTCCCAGGCTTCCCCGGGGAGAGAAGAAAAGAGGGGAGAGGCAGCAGTTCCCACAGGCAGCATGGGCAGCGGCACACTTCCTGATAGGAGTGCGTTGATAGCTACAAGATACATCTCGCCCCTGCATCACTGTGATTCACTAGGAGGCTGGGGACCTAGGCTGATGTCAGTGTTCCCAAGAAGTACACCAAGGCCAGTGTTTGACATCCTGAGCTGTCCGCAGAAGGCAGGGGCAAGTATCGGAGTTCTCTTCCCACGGGTGTGGCTTCCTTGTAGAGACAGGTTCTGGCCTTGGCCCCGTCCCATCACTAATGAAGAGGCGATTTCATAACATTTCTGAGTCTTTGAAGATCACCCACTCCTCGGTTAGCCCGGGAGATCAGAGGGCTGCTGGGAAATATGAGAGGTACGTACAGGAGTAGGTGATGGGGAAACACTTCCTGTCCACTGGTTTCTCAGCAGGAGAGCATGGGTGCCCTGTGTTTGTTCAGCACAAGGAGAAAGGCCACCCTTTGTCTCGCAGTGGCCGCTAACGTAATTTACCAGGCCAAAGGATAGGCCGCAGCATCCAATTCTCAGCGGACCACAGGACCGAGATGAGGACCTAGAGGACCTGATAATCTGGTTCCGATCGATCAGTTTCTTAGGCAGTATCCTTTGGTTGAGACTTTTCAGATAAGTAAAGGAAATTAGGTTGGAAGCCAAATGCTTCTTTCTCAATGCGGATCACACGTGGTCCACTCAGCCCCCGGGGGTGCAGCTGCCCGGCCTCTCCCGGGGTTCTCCGGCCCATCCAGGGACAGTTACTGTACTCCGGAGCAAAAGCCCTCTGCGCCGGCGCCGTGGCGGCTCACTGAATAAAACGGTGCAGTTTTTCCTATCGACTGCCTGGAATAAAATAATCTATGATGCATGAACAAGTCTAAATGAAATAATAACATCCTTAGGAGTGAAAAACGGATTGGTAATACAGTAATTGAGCAGATTTATCGCAGTCTCCTTGAGCTAGCCTGCTGAAACAGCCGGCTATTTTATTTAATCTCATATCAGAGGAATTACTGGCTGGTAATCCATTGTTAAACGTCATTTAGAATGATGGATGGAAATGTCAGCTTTTCCAACATAATCAATTCATATCTCATTAGCACATGTTATTTACGGTCCTCATAATGGGACCTGCAGGGGTCTCCAGGGGGAGACGGAGACCTCAGCTGTTGTCGAAATGAGATGAGATATACTGTAGCTTATGAGTTAATAACTGCATATAAAAAATACTTCTCCACAGTATTGACTGCTCTCACCATTTTACGAATGAATCGAGCGGCTGGGCCGACCCTCGTGCTGCGTGCTGCTGTTCCTGGCAGCCTCCTCCCCGTTCAGATTCATAATTTAGCGCTAAATTTTTTTTAAGGAAACAGTAATTGAGATTTGATTTGAGAAGAACTTTCTCACACTGGGAGAGTGAGCCCTTGAATGCCAAGTACCCGGAACCAGGGCATGCTCGGCAGCAGCTGACCGGTAAGGACCGGCCGCTCCCTGCCTGCCACCTATGAAGACAAATGGAGGCATTTCTTCGGATCCAGCCCAGCTGCTTTTTAAGGATAGCGTGCGCTGCCTCTAAGACCAGTGGAAAGTAAACCTTGATTCATGGTCCTCACGCCGCCGACGGACCATCAGTAATCACGGGTACAGTGTCAACCGCTGTCTCAATTAGACTGCATTTGAGAATCATTCTATGCTCCAGCTCATAAACATCAATAAAGGAAAATGAGTTATAAATGACTGTCGGGAGTACAAAGGACCAGCTCATATTTCAGAGGAAAATGAAGACGGAACGCAGCTTTTATTTGCCTGCGGAATTTCCATTAGCTGCATCACTGACAGGAGAGGGCTGGATCAATAGCCGGCCGGCCGCAGAAAACCGTTTCTGACTGTTCAGCAGCCGTGCGAAAAGGAAAGCCGTCATATTGTGATCTTTATCAGATAATCTTCATTACGGCGGCCTCGTGATCTATGTGTACGCAGCGGCTCGGGGCACTTCTAATTCTTGGCCCTATTTGTGGTTGGCGCGGAGAGCCCTGTCACAAATTATTTGTTTACGGCGATGAAAAATCTTCGGCGATCATTCTCTTTATTCTCTTCATAGGTAATCTATATCTAGAACTTTCTCCCAAGACCGCTCTATCCACTCAGGATTTTTAGGAAAGTATTATATCAAATCTCACCTTCCTTCCCTGCAGAGAGAAGAAGCGCCCATTCACACAGCCACTTATAAAGCTTCCTCTCCAAGTTCTTGGGGGACATTTTGTTTTCTCTGTGAACTGCTCATCTCCCTTTAATTGAACAGAAAGCGCTGCCGGCCACGAGACATAAAAATGGCTGCTTCGTGGCCATGCAGATGCTGAGGAGATGTTTTCTCTGTAGTCTGTATCTGAGCAAAAGGAGGTGGGAGGGAGAAGTGCTCTGCTAAATGAGAAACACCACAAGCCTCCTGAGAACCCTCTTACATGAACGCCGCCGCGATACGGACGGAGTTCTGTGCTCACTTTAGAACCTGCTCTGTCAGGGGCCCGTGGAGATGGATCAGGAGGGAAAGTGCAGGTCATGAAGCCTGAAGACCTGAGTCCAGATCCTTAGAACCCACCAGAAAATCCCGACATTGCAATGCACACTAGTAACCCTAACACTAGTGAGCCGAGGCAGGAGGATTGCTATGACTTGCTGGCCAGCCAATCTTGCCAAAGCCCCAGGTTCAATTAGAGACTCAGTCTCAAAACCGGTATGAAGGGTTAAGGAAGATACTCAGTGTTGACCTCTGGCTTCCACATGCACACACACACACACACACACACACACACACACACACACACACGAACACATATATCCCCAGACACATGCATGAGAATATACACCCACATAAATATGTGTGTGTATTTCCCTCCCACACAAGTCTGCTAAACTAAACAGCACCACTGGAGCCTCCCAGGAGCTGAGCAGGGCGGGTAATTGAGAGGAAAGCAAGACTTCTCAGAAGAGAGCACACAACTGAAATGCTCACACCTCGTGTCCCCTCCCTAGCTTTATTTACACCTCCACAAATCTGCAGGAGAGCAACATGGAGGGCTGCCTTCAGATTCCTCACACTGTGACTCCTGAGTGGAGCCTGGGAACGGTTAGATCCCCCAAGGAGGCAGCTGAAAGATACTTGTGACTGACTGCCTACCAGGGTTAGAGTTTGAACACTTTATTTTGAAGTAACAAGATGTCCTCTCTAGATTTATTTTTTTTTAACTGTGTGTGTGTGCATGTAGGTGCAGTTGTTGGCAGAGTCCAGAAGAGGGTGTCTGGTCCTCTGACATTGCAGCTACAAGTGGTTGAGAGGCATGAGATGTTGGTGCTTGAAACTGAACTCAGGGCCTCTGACAAAGTGGCATGTCCTCTTAACCACAGAGCTGTCTCCACTCCCTAAAATTTTCATAAATATATATATATATATATATATTCACCTGTTCTTCATTCTCAGCAAGGTTATTGATTTTTAATGTATGTCGTTCAACTTCAAACAATCTACAGGAAGAGCCCTGGTGGCCTTTCTTCTGTCTTTTCTTTCAGCAACAGTGACCACTGAGGAAAGGGCAGAGGACTGCTGATTCTTGTAGTAGAACTGTTCACCGACAGTGCCAGGTACTCTGAAGCTGGGGAGCTCAGAGGGAACAGGAAAACCCGGTTGGGGCAGGTTCTTGTTGTCTACTGCACCCCCCCCCATGGTACACATCAGAGAACAGAGGAGGTGGCTGCAGCTAGACACAGACAAGACCTTAGACCATTGCAGGGTTCATGCCCCACACCAACCTTTTTAGAACAGAGACTCCTCAGTTATTAGGACATCCAACAGATAGAGGTTTTGAATGTCAAGAGAAGTGGATGAGACCCAAACCCGGAAGTCCTTAGATTCCTCTATGACTGGGGTGGGGCTGTGAAATGGTAGCTGCTTTGAGAAAGAGCCTGGTGTTTCTTAAAATGTCGAAGAGATGTACATCCCAGAAATTCTACTTCCTGCTATTGACTCGAGAGTAGTAGAAACATTTGCCCATGCCAACGCATACACAGGAAAAGTTCTGGCAAGAGTATCGACAGTAGTCCAGATATGGAAAGAGATATCCACCCAATGAAGGACAGATAAACGCAGACTGTGTAATCCATTGGTAAACAGGAACAAAGAAACTACTCATGCTCCCAAGTGTGTAACCCTGGAAGATCTGCTAACTGAAGCCAGTCTCAAAGGTCTCATATTGCATGACCCCACTTACTTGAAATGTCCACAACAGGCAAATCTTAACAACAGAATGGAGATCAGTATATTCTTGGACCTCAGGGAAGCGGGTGTGGACCATGATGGGTAAGACTTGGTGTGGGTTCTTTGGGGTGTCACTTTCTGGATTCAGTGACTCTGATGTGAATCACAGAGGTTGTGAGTGCCATCAATGCTTGCAAACATGCTAAGAGTCACACGGTAACGCACTGTGCATGAATGTAACACATGAACTAGATGCAGACTGTAGGCCAAAGCCACCAAGTGACAGCGTAAGTAGAAGAGTTTCTAAGTGACTTTTCTGTCACAGCACAAATATTACAGGAACATTGCTGTTGTGGTAAAATTATAAAAAGGTTTCTTTTACCCCGCACTAGTGCCAGAACCGTGACTCCACATGACATCTGTTGGATATTTTCATCTCGGTCAGCAAAGCGCCTCCCCTGCTTTGCTTCAACCCATATCACACTGCTGATGGCTTCTCTCTGAGCCTGGCAACAATCCCTCTATCCATCTAGTTCCCAAGGCAGGTTGCCACCATGCCAGACATACACACCCAATTCCATGGCGGCCTAGTGTCCTGCCACCACGCACTCTCTTGAACTCAATTAAATCACCACATGAAATAACACACAACACAATAACCTCTGATCCAATTGATAAGATATAATTTGCTACCCAGACGTACAAAATCCTGTACACACCCATCCCTTAAGAACATTCATAACAACCTGTAAATGTGCAGAGAGGAATCTTAACATCCGCCTCCATGTTCTCTCAGCTGCTACCTCTCTAGTCTCCTCTTCCTCTCTAAAACTTTTCTCCTGCCCATCCTTCCCTCTCATCCAATGACAGGCCTTCTATCTTGGACCTGCCTTCATAGTGACATCATCCTACACATGCGATAATTCACCCAAACTCGGGTTTCCCAGATAAACAGTCAGCCAGCACATCTGTCAGCTACCAGGTCATACCTACTAAGCTCCCACAGGGTACCTCGAAACCAGTCAGGGAAGGAATGATAGCATGTAATGCTGGCTGATTATGATTGATGTCTATAGTTAATGTAGCATGAAGGCAACTAGAAGTCTTCTATCCCCTCGTACTGTGGGTAGCGGCACAGCATCATGGGAAACCAAAAAAGCAACCTTTGGCCAGGCAAAGTGGAACCTGTACTCATCCTGAGGAAGAAAACAGAGGCTGGGTCTGCACCATCGAGGGGGAAGGAGTCAAAGACCCCATGTCAAGAGGATAGAAGTATTCAGGCTTCAATTTGCATATAATTGTGTTAAGCTCCACTCATATGACTTCAGGAAACGAACACCCACTGAACACCTGCTCTGGGCAGAGTCCCACTGTCCACACAATGAGAAGCCAGGGCATCCAGATGAGGCTAGAATACCTTTGTAACCCAGCAGGGGAGCGTCCACATGGTTCAGTGAGCCCTCCCCCCGCTGGGAGACTGAATTCTGGACCTAGGATCTTCCACACCTCTTGCTGTCTGTGCCACTGGGATTTAGTTCCTGAACCTCACCGAGCACTAATTCTCTCATTATTTATCAAGTGGAGCTAATGTTATCTGTCTTGCTTATCCCAGCAGAATCAGTCTCGTGGCCAAATGAGATAATGCATGAGGATTCGTTTTATTAGAGGACGAAAATATGCAGGTGGAGGCATTTTCTGTGGATCCTGCTGGTAAATGGCTCTCTGGAAGGTGATCGGAGATGGAACCTGCCCCTTGAACAACTGCTGAGGTACTACTAAAGGAGGAACGGGCAAGCATGCTATTTGGGGAGGGGGGGAAGTACAGCTAAGAAGGAACGAAGCAAATCAGACCCTGCCTCTCAGACACTGCATCTCAGCACCATATTGTGACGAGCATAGAAGCCTCAGCTATGACATTGCGGGGCTCTCCCCCCCCATCCGCCAAGTCCCACCCAAGGAGCGGTGTTTGGAGTGGGAGCGGCGGGTGCTTCAGCCTTCGATTCTCATGAAGAAGTTCAAGGAAGTTAAGTGCAAACAATGAAATGAGATTCAGACATCAGCAGTTGTCCTAGCACCCCAAAGAGAAATCCACTGACCTCCACTTTACAACACCTTACACCAGAGTAGGACCAAGACTGTTATGGGGGCTAAAAGGTAAAGGTGTATGGATGGCTCTGTGGACCACACCTACGCTGAGGTGGATATGGTTTTCATGCCTTAGCCAGGCTAAGATCATGCAGTGGAGAACTAAATATGTTAGAAAGGCCCACGGAAAATCGCTTCTCAGAGGCTTTATCAATAAGACAGAAATGCTTGCTTGTTTGTTTATTTATTGAAACAGAGCCTCCAGTCTCCCAAGCTATTCTCAGGTTTGCCGTGTAGCCAAGGATGGCCCTGAGCTTCTGATCCTCCTGCCTGCTCCTCCTGTGTGCTGGAGTGACAGGCATGAATCTTGCCCTGTTGATTCGCTGCTGGTGCTGGAACCATGGGCTTCAAGCATGCTCAGGTAACACTCTATCAAGAGAGTCACATCCCTAGCCTTCTCTGGGGTTTTATAAAAAAAAAAGAGTTGATTTTATGAGAGTTGGCTAATGAGAGCACGACCTTAGAACACACTCTAGATCTCGGGGTAGAGAGATGGCGTTGCAGGGAAGACATTTGCCCCTAAGACTGAGTTCTGGGAAGAGTTAATTGATTCCTCTGATCCATACATGTATGCCATGGAACACAGACACACATAGACACACAGACACACACACACACACACACACACACAATGTAATAACTAATTTAAATTCCCCCTATCCTTCTAGAACACGTCTTTCAGCCTCACCCCTAGCAGGCTTCCAAATTCCCAAGATTTCCTCCCAAGATGCCATCTCTCCTCTCCCCTGGTATCCTGAACAACAGGGCTATTATCCTGATCACACACAATAAAGCCTTCACAATAGTGCCCACCTGGGCACTGAGAAACTCCAACACGAACTCCATGTAACAGTCACTAATTCACAGAAAAGACACACCAGCCATTTCCTATTGCTGCCAGGTACCACAACTTCCTGCAAGTTTATACACTCAAAATATTGCTGGCATGTCGCCTTGCAGAAATACAACGTGGACGGACTGGATTCCTCAGTCGGTGTGTTGTAGGGCCCAAAGCAAGTGTCTGTCACCCTGCGGACAAAGTCGGAGTTTGGCAGGGAACGTGCTTCAGGGCTCAATTCGATGTTTGAGACTTTTCTTCCATAGGCCTGTGCTCAGCCTGGTTTACCTTAAGTTTCCACAGCCTGATTTCTTCCTTCTACCCACAGTTTCTGCGTCTCCGAGCCCATGTCAAACCCGTCCTGCTTCAAATCTGGTGTTTCCTCCCAGGGCATCTCTCTGGTTGCCTTTTCTAATTTTACTTTTAAGGACAGGTACAATAAGATAATTTGTTCCCAAGCAGATAATCCAAGCCAACCTCTTGTCAGTTTAAAGTCAACTGTATCCCTTCTACTCTGTAAAGTGGCATAACAAATGAATGTTTCTTATTACTATGGTCGGGGAGTGGGATGTCGGCCCTATTACCTATGTGCATGTCTGCCCGGTGCTGGAGTCTGCGCATGTCTGCCTGGTGCTGAAGTCTGTGCATGTCTGCCCGGTGCTGGAGTCTGCGCATTTCTGCCCGGTGCTGGAGTCTGCGCATGTCTGCCTGGTGCTCGAGTCCCTTCCTGGGAATGGCCTCACACTCGTCCATCAATTCCCACTGCATCACCTTCCCTTCCACAGTCACTGCTCATGTTCTCTCAGAAATATTCCCAGTTCCCAAGATTCCAACACAGACCCTATGAAACTTTTGGAAAATAATTTGCCTTTTATTTAATGGAAAGAAAGTGTGTTCATTAGTTTTCTCATCGATATGACCAAATACTTGACAGAAGCAACTAAAGGAGGAAGGATTTATTCAGGGCAAAGGCATTGTGGAGTGAGGGTGGAGTCCACCACGGTGAGAAGACACAGTGCTTGGGGTAGATTGGCTCAAGTCCAAGAGGGTTTATCATGTGTCTTGCTCATATCACAGTAGCTCAGAAGACACTGAGACTGGAAGCTGAACCTGGCTGTAAACCGCAATCAGGAATACAGCCATGTTCCACTTTCTCAGCCTGCCCCCCCTTGCCAAACAATTGGGGATAGAGTATTCAACGCACAGACTTGTGGGAAATTTCACATTCGAATCCTAACAGAAGAGGATGTTGTCAGCCATTCGCCTCCTAGTCGCTGGCAAGTCACGTGGGCCAAGGAATGTACTCTGCTGGAAGTCTCACTCCTGTCCCCCTAATCCAGGTCCTTCACTCAGAAGAGCTTTCCTGGACTATCAGCGCTGCCCCTCTGCCTCTCCTCTCCTCTAGTCCCTTGCGCTCTTTGGTCCTCCCACAACCCCCTTCATTCTACCTGCCTTTCTTGCAGTTAGCCCACCCACTCTGGTTCATCCGAACCTTGCCCCTAGCTCTACCTCTACCTCACTGCACCACTCCAACCTCTTCCACCATATGGGCAGTGACCCCTAAGCACTTAATTCTGAAGCACCGTTCTAATTCCATAGCGTTACTGTCCTGACCGTGGCTTCACGGTATAGGCCATTTTTTTTTTCACTGTACCTGCATATTCAACCTTGCGGTTACAGTAACCCGTTGGCTCTCCTCATGCTCTGTCTTCTTCCCATCACCCCTTCCATCTGGATGTCCCTCATCTGTGCTCACAGTCCATTGTGACCCCTTTCACACTGTACTCTGGCTTTCCTCTAAACATTGCTTCTGCACCTGCTTACTGGCTACCACTGCTGGGCGAGCTTTCAAAGTCCAAGTTCGACATATGCACATCTGACATGGTTACTACATCTGTCACGTTCTTCTTCTTCTTCTTCTTCTTCTTCTTCTTCTTCTTCTTCTTCTTCTTCTTCTTCTTCTTCTTCTTCTTCTTCTTCTTCTTCTTCTTCTTCTTCCTCCTCCTCCTCCTCCTCCTCCTCCTCCTCCTCCTCCTCCTCCTCCTCCTCCTCCCCTTCCAGGTTTGTCTCCACAATCTTCTGGTGCCCTTAAACTCAGAAATTCCCTTGGGTGCTCCCCTCGAACTGCAAGAGACAGCAAAACGCCTCTGTTATTATTCCCAGAGATCTTAACACATCTGTCTTCTTCTTTCTCTCCCTAGAATACCTCACCAGCTTAAGCCTTAATCAACTAGGATTGTACTGGTTACTTTGCTCATTGCTGTGAAGTTACAGTAACAAACATAAGGTGGGGAGGGTTTATTTGGACTTACACTTTGAGAGAATTGGTCCATTGCTGCAGGAAAAGCTTGCTGGGGCTAGAAGACTGAAACAGGTTGTGGGAAGTTCCTATCTCTTTCTAGAGATATTTTCTGGCATACATGTATTGGGTGTTTTATTTTGTTTTGTTCTGTTTTGTTTTTGCTTCCTTTGTCCTCTTTATTCAGTTTGTACCCTTAATGCATAGTATGACCACTTATTTCAGCGTAGAGTAGAACCTCCCTCCTCAGTTAGTCCTGAATAGAAACATCCTCAGAAACAGTCCCCAGAGTGGGTTCCACTAATGTCCTATCCCGAGACTGCCCCACCTGAGAGTCGATCCCATATGCAGCCACCAAACCCAGTCACTATTGCTGATGCCAAGAAGTGAATGCTGACAGGGAGCCTGATATAGCTGTCCTCTGAGAGGCTTTGCCAGAGCATGACAAATACAGAGGTGGATGCTCGCAGCCAACCATTGAACAGAGAACGGGGTCCCCACTGGAGGAGTTAGAGAAAGGATTGAAGGAGCTGAAGGGGCTTGCAACCCCATAAGAACAATAATACCAACCAACCAGAACTCCAGGGACTAAACCACCATCCAAAGAGTACACATGGACAGACCCATGGATCCAGCTGCATATGTAGCAAAGGATGGCCTTGTTGGACACCAGAGGGAGGAGAAGCCCTTGGTCCTGCCTAGGTTCCATGCCCCAGTGTAAGGGAATGTCAGGGAGGGAAGGGGGAAAGGGGTGGTTGAGTGGGGAAACATTCTCATAGAAGCAGGGGAGCGGGGATAGGATAGGGATATGGACGGGAAACCGATAAAGGGGATAACATTTGAAATGTAGATAAAAATATCCAATAAAATAAAATAAAAATTCAGCCAAGTTGACAAACACAAGCCTCTAACCCGAGGCAGCCAGCGGGCCTCTCCCCTTTGCTGCTGAAGTTCATTGACCTGGGTATAGAATGGTTGCCCTCTTCTCTGTTGTCCTGTGGGGATGCTGGCTCCTCCCTGTCTATACCCACATTCCAGAGGAGACCACACCACACTTGCTACCCACCCTCCCACACCACCCTTTGCCCCTCTCTGTCTCAGTTTCCCGTTCAGAGTGAGAACACCATAGCCTCCCTCAATCCCCGCCCACCACGTTCTCACTTCCACACACTTGACCTGCGTTGTATGAAGGGTTACATCCCAGTTTCCGTGGCTCCCCCAGCACCTCTGCCTTTAGGTTGGGAATTCCTGGTTTTCTTCTTGGACACAGTCCTATGTACGGTGCAGTTCCTAAAGGGCTTCTCTCTGACTTGCCGAGTTTTGTGTTACCATCTCCTTAACCCCATAACAGAATGTGAGTTCCTAAGGCAGACCTGGGGCTCTGCGTGTCAGTGAAGTGAACACAGTGCATCGAGGAGGGACAGGCAAGGCAAAAGCAGTGGTGTCGGCAGGCAGCAGCTAGGGACACTTGCCCAGCAACACTGAGAGGTCAACCCGAGCCAGTACCATGCTCATGGCGCAGAGCTCAGATTAAGCAGAGGGAACCTCCCTTAGTGCCTGCCTGTGCTCTCCCATCCTGAGCTGAAGCTCCCAGTCACCCAGAGCTGTGCTTCCTTAGGACTCAGAAGGCTCGGGTGAACACATTTGGGCCTTCCTCTAGTGTTGGAAAACCGGTTATGGCTGCCTGGGGTGGACTGTCTGGATCTGAGCTGACCAAAGTCAAAATGCAAGCCATCAAAATCCTGCTCCAAGAATCAGCTTGAAACACTGCCCAATAGAGCGTCGCAGGCTGACCCTGAAACATAGCGGACAGCAAGTCTGCTTCTCTGCCTCATGCAGATAATTTATCGTTGCTTCACTATTAAAACCGGAGCATACGCCTCCATTGTTTGCATTACTTTTATTTCTGCTATGTTTCTATAATGTATCTTCATATTGTTTTTAATCCGAATGAGAGCTCGAGTATTTATATATGATTTTAAATCCCCAAAATATTAGGAGAACCCCAAGTTTCTTTTCAGGAGACATGAAAATGGTTCAGAGGAATAATTTAACGCAGGAACCGACAAAAAGAATTTCAAGAAGAAATGAGTGTAAGCAAGAGAGGAAATGGGCTTGGCCGGTGGGGTTTGGTTCCTCAGAGACAACCCCTGAAGTTTCTGTCACAGTGAATGACCCAGTATACTGCCGTGTGACCCAGTATCGTGTTGTTCGTGCCTGCTTCCCCTCAGAGGCAGAAAGACATGGGGAAAAGCACCCATTTCCTCAGAAAAGGGGCCACTGATGATGCGTTGGAGCCTGGCGAGGGGTGCACTCATGTTAGCTGTGAACCCATGGATGTTGGCACCTTCGGAGCACTGCAGACTCTGGAAGCCCAAGCAAGTGTGTGTCTACAGGGAAGGGGGTGGGGCTCTGGCCTTCTGTTTAAGGAGAGGACTGGATTAAGAATAGCCAGTCATATATGCTCACTGCTTGCCTGAGAAAATCCCAGAGTCCTCCTTCTCCCTATCAGTGCCTGAAGAGCTTTCCAGCAGTGAACCCCCCAGACGGCAGCCGTGAGGCTGTACTCTCTGTCGTTGGTCATGGAGCATCAGAGACAGCCCACAGGCAGCCAGAGCGAGTCTCAAGTCCAGAACCTAATGGGACTGTGTTAAAAAACAAATTTATAAAAAAAGAAGAAAGTGGAAGGATAAAGAACAATTATAATTTACCAACTCAAACACGAAAGTATGGGCTTTAAGGTAGACGTGGTGGGATTAGGGAGCACAAATTCCAGCACTTGGGAGGCGGAGGCATGAAAATCAAGACTTGAAGATCATCCTGCATCTCATGGCCAGCCTGGACTACATGAGACTTTATCCCCCACCATACACACACACTTAACAGGAGCTGGCCCATGGTCAGACACTGAGGTGGGCAGAGCCAGGAACAAGCACAAGGAGGAAGAGAGAAGTTCATCAGAGTCCCATGGCTCTGAAGCTGGGATCACCCCAGGCACTCGACCTCCATGGCTAAGGGATAAAACTAGTGTTAATTCTGTCCACTCAGCAATAGTGGCTTCTCCCACTCTCCTGAGGAGGGAAGCCATCGTTCCACTGTTATAACCAGCAAGAGTCTTCCTTCTCCAAACATATCAAGGTCCTCACCATGTTTCACCCAAACCATGAAAGAATCCATGAGCATGTTCTCTGAATAGAAAGTTTGCATGTACACGTAAATCGTGGCCCAATTTTGTAACCCAAACTCACGCTTCCTTAGCACAGTTCTTTGAATGATCACAGAATTAAAAGGTTGGGTCCTTCCCGTGCAAGCATATGTTCAGCACAACTGGATTCAAATCCATGTCACATGGGGGGTGGGGGGCTGGTACTTCCTCTCAAGGATGGCTTCTGTATGCTGGCTGCTCACAGGATCGACACCAACCGTTTCCACAGTTCTTTGCAGTGCGTAATGAGTTGAAGGAAAAGGGGTTGTGCCTAAAGCAGTGCTAGGAAGAGGTGAGACCAAGCTGTGCCATCGGTTGACTGGGCTCTGCAGGAGAGGACCGATGAGGGCACCGGTAGAGTAAAGAAAGACCTTGGGCAGCCTGTGATACAGCACCAGAGAGCCAAGAGCACCATGAAGAACATGTATGAGATCGGCAAGCTGTCTTACCAGAAGAGGTGCGAGTAGCTGGTGTCTGTCTGCCTGCCACCCCACCTACCGACCTGACCCGTGTCTCCTGTTCTGTGAGCCTCTAGGAGTCACAACCATCTATAGAACCCCTAGCTCCAAGGCAGTGACTGTAGTGCCAAGGAGGGGCCTGACTGCTTTTCCAGGAGGTGTGCTGACAGAACCAGGAACCCAACAGGAGAGTCCAAATGAATGGAAGCCACCGAGACTAGGAGGACACACAATGAGAGAAGACGAGAAGCGTCCGCCAGAATGCTCTAGCTGGCTCTCCTCCCTGGCCCTCTACACAGCACCTTCCAGCCACTTCTACCACCCTGGTATAAAATGCTGTGACTGCTTCTATGGTGGCATAGACTGAGACACCAGTGGCTGCTGGTTAGTGGGTACCTTGCTGGACTTGGGGGGTGTGGTTCTCAGGAATCACCTGCCACCTTTCCTAATATAAACCCGTCACATGTTCCTCAATCCCAAGGTCTCCACAGCCAATCTCTCCTAGATGTGACGTGCTTCCAAGATAGAGTAAAACAAATAAATAAATCATGATAACGATAAGACACACTTTGATGAACACAGTGGAGGTACTGAAATGTGCCCATGGCACTTACATTCTGGCCACGGTGAGTTTTGAACACGGATGTACAGGCACCTGCTAGGAGCAGACCATCTTTGAAAGCCACGCCACTATTTTGCAAGCGGGCAGAGCCAACATGGCAAACAGGTTGCTTCAGCGCAAGCCCTCTGCGTGCTATGTGAGCACAGTCTGAGACAATTTGAAAATCTTTCTGCAGCTACTCAGAATGCTGCATTTAGAAAGGTCTGGAACCCCACCAGTTCATTTATTTAGCACAGTGCTGGGGTTTCTAGATCGAGTCTAACACATCGAGGCTGATACTCTAGTGCTTAACCAGATCTTCAGCTCTCTAATGGTAATTTTTACAATAGAGAATACACACGTCCATTTTTATTTCTATTCTATAACCAGGTAAAGCACTGCTGGCTCTCGCCCTCTTCTGTGTTCTCTAGTGGACACACATGTGCCTTACGGGCGTCCGTGTTTTCACATTGGTTACGACAAGGGCTGGTTCCCAGTTTGGAAAGCCCTAAGTTCAGTGTCATCACACGGGAGGACATGCGCAACTCTCCCTCATCCCGTTCTCTAGCCTCAGGGGAGGCTGATCCACAACCGAGAGCTACAGTGCCTAGTTCAATCAAGATTTGCAGTATTGACAGGTGCCTTCAGCAAAGCTCAAAATTTCCAATTATTGGTTCAATATCTGCTGTCAGTACCTGGCGTACGGCTGAAGCTTCCAGAGACTGTGTGTTGTGAGGCCTGTGTTACTTTGCAAAGGTCTGAGCCACTCAGAGTACCCACATGGAGACCAGGCAGGTTCGAGTGCTAATGGTATGGGTTCTAGCGTGTTCCCATATCCCTGTACCTCTTAGCATGTCAGACAGGCTCTGTGCTCATATCAGGAGTCAAGACACCTAGAAGAACAGGCTGTTGGGACCGTGAGAAGCACAGCCACACCATTTCACTAAGTATATAATTTAACATGCTTAGAAGCGGTGGGCTGTGCCCTAATGCAGCTCCATGCAATCTCAGCTCTCAAGACCCTGAGGCAGGAGGATTTTGAGGCTGAGACCCTACTTGAATAAACAAAACTAAAAGGTAGAAAGGGGGGAAGGAAACATAGAGGAGTGAGAAAAATGTTGATTCTAAACTGGGCAGACCAGGCTGGGTCTCACTTTCCCAGATCCTGGGCATGTCCTCTGAGCTCGAGAGCACCACACACACACACACACACACACACACACACACACACTCATACACACTCACACACACATACTCACACACACACTCACACACACACTCACACACTCACACACACACACACACACACACACACACACACACACACACACACACACACACACACACACACACACACCCAAACACACACACACACACACACACACACACACACACACACACACACACACACACACACACACAACACACACACACACACACACACACACTCACACACACACAAACACACACACAAACACACACTCACACACACTCACACAAACACACACACAAACAAACACACACAAGCACACTGACACACACACACTCAGACACACAAACACACACAGAGACAAAAAGCTGTAGGCATTGGGCGTCCTTGCTGATCATAAAAAGCGTGTGACATCCCGTCAATATCTAATTGCATTAGTTATTCTGCCTGGGTTCCAGGAACGCTGATGGAGAGAACCCTCTGTATTGATCAACCCTCTGAAATCCCACATCCACTGTTTACTGAGCTGGTCAATTATCATTGAATTTTTCATTTTGAGTTGAAATGGAAAATTAACAAAAATCAAGAAAATTTAAAACCTATTACTAATGAATTAAGGAGGACCGGGCTTTTACATCATGTGCTTACCTCATGGTCTTTGCTTGTTTTCTACCTAGATGCTTTACAGAAATGGATCCCAGGACTACTGTCTCAGTTTGTCTGCATCTTGTCCCTTTACCTTTTCCTGTCCAATAAAACGGAACATAAGAACAGTATTAACTTTCTCGTTATAATTGCCAGAATACTGAAAGCTTCCACCAAACGTCCATGATAAATTTTATCTGTCAAAGTGAATAAGCTGTTTTTTTTTTTAAGTACCTATCGACAAAAAATTGCATACGACTCATAATTTTTCAAGGAGCAGTAAACATTTTTAAATGAAATGAATTTGCGGGTCTTGAAATTGGAAAATGAGAAATTCATAAAACAGATGATTTTCTGGCTAGGCAACAGCACTAAGTCCAACCCCCCTGTAAGACATAAACTAACAATAGAACTGTAGAGGCCTTTAAAATATGCATGGCCCAGAAAGGGACAGAGAAGGGTTGAGGACAGTTCAGGCAGTGAGGACCAAGGGCTTGTGCGTCTGAGAGAGGCCTGGTCTTTAGGGTTGTGTTGATTGCACGCGTAAGAAAAGTTATACGGACAGAGAACGGAAAGAAAGATAGCTCCGAGAAACGGGAGGCATCTCTGCGATAGTCCAGCGGTTATCCACACCTACCCTGTGGTGACCCCTGTCCCTGCAGAATGCAGTCTGGACCCTGCCTTTTTAGTGGCAGCAAAGTTGCTTTTGAGCTCTGAGACTTGAGGAAAACCTATGTGATCCAGCAGAAGACAGCAGGGAGATTGGGTGTCAGGGAGGAAGCACGATGGGTGTGAGCTGTAAAATCACCTTGCTGACTGCAGTAGTCGGGGAGAGATTGCTCAGCCCCAGGAAACCACTCTCTGGCAAGGGTAGGACACTCTTTAATTTCACTCCATCTTGTTTGTAGAGTGCAGGATGCACAGAACAGGACTCAGGGATGGACTCCTCTCCTGGGACCTCTTTAGTTCCCATGCGACATCCTAGAAAGGCGGGCAGTTCCTTGTGAGATCCTTTATCATTCCTTCATTTTTCTAATCAAAAGTAATGGGGGCATAGTTTCTTTTTAATAATTGTCTGCTGTGGCTGAAAAAGTCAACAAAAAGAGCAGTCTTAATTGCTTTAAAGGGGCCCAATCAGATTGTAATTTGCCTTATAAACCACGTCACTAGGACCGAGATTTACAGCAAGGCTAGATCTTTAAATATACTGTATATCACCTGCCTGATGGTCATGCAATTAAGGATCTGGACATGAGGAACAATGCACCACCAAGAAAATCACTCTCAGAAGGGAGCTTGGGATGTCAGGGAAGACGAAAATTGCTCAGATCTCGGGGCAGCATGATTTCAACGCTGCGTACCCTGTAAGATTGAATCCCCAAACACCCCACCTCTGCGGCACCCTCATTCTGGTCAACACAGGTAGAAAGGAAGAACGCATTAAATGACATGGGAAGCAAAACTTTAATCAGGCAACAGGAGGGACTCTGTGCAGACTCAACTAGATATAAGATTTTTTTTTTACCGTCTTTAAAACTCATCATCATTGTCTTATTCCCTGTGCACATGGTATGTGTGTGCTCTGATGCACATGTGTGTGCACATGGTATGTGTGTGCCCTGATGCACGTGTGTGTGCACATGGTATGTGTGTGTGCCCTGATGCACGTGTGTGTGCACATGGTATGTGTGTGCCATGATGCACGTGTGTGTGCACATGGTATGTGTGTGCTCTGATGCACATGTAGAGGTCAGGGAATAACCTTTGCACTTGATGGTTCATTTATATAGCAAGGGTTCCAGGGATTAACTCATGTCCTCAAGTGTGCAACGAGTGCCACCCTCTGAACCATCTCTGAACCGGCCCTTAGAGCACTGATCTTTGCTATAAAGTGTTGGATACAAAGATAAATGAGGAAATCCGATCAGAATTCTGCTTGTCAATTTCTGCTCCATCCCTCCAGTATTTTGGTACATTGAGATATTAGCTTCTCAGGCTAATGTCTTAGAATTTGACCCTGAACCCATCATAGTATGTTCACAGAAATGATCAGACTGTTGTGTGGCTTGTCCAACATGGTTGCCTTTGTATGGACTGGGTTCACTTGAAGACATCAGTATGAAGCTTTAGGTCTAAGGATTCAGAAAGAAGACTGATGGCCAGAGGGCTTTGTCTCACTCCTGGACTCCCAGAATCTGAGAGATGGAGAAAGGAGAATTTCTAATGCTCCAGGCCAACCCGGAGTAGACAGTGATTTGCAGCCCAGCAGAGGCTGGGCAGTGAGGCCCTGCACAAACAAACAGCACAGCCCTCAAACAACAAAAGGAAAGAGACTTAGCTGTTTTCATCGCCAATACACTGATGCTTTGGTAGGTCTAATTCAGATCAAATCATAATGTAAGGGTGGTTTGTGCTATGGTTTGCACATTGCTCCTCCAAGCCTTCAGCTTCCTGTGTCCCGGGCAATTTCCCCTTTTATTCTATCCTTCACTCCTTACACAAAGACAAGAAGAGAATAGGTACGTACGTAAGACAAGCTCAGTGAACACATGAATGAAATTAACTTCTACTGTCTTTCTCCAAATAGTCCATATCTCAGGTTACCGTTCTTATTCATATTACTACTGTGCCACATATGATGTGTGTATATTGAACATGTCTGTGTGTAATGTTTGTACATAATCATTACATATGTGGTTTTGTGTAGAAATGTGTGTACAAAACATATACACAGGAATAAGCCAAAAAAATCGCATTAGCCATTGAATCAGGAACCAATGTGTTTGTGAAAGGGTAGGCTAGCCATTCATGTGAATTCATGTGTGTATAATGGGTTTTGCATACAGTACATTAAGTGTTATCTCCTCAATATACAAATATGATCACTTGCCATTTTTTCCCTTTGCATAAGAACTGAAGAATATCCGTGTGCCAATCAAAGTTGGGGAAGCAGAGAGCGTCAGAAACATTAACAAGAGGATGCTAAGCCATATTTTCTTTTATAAAAACACCCACTACAGAAGCATCCAGACCAGGGGCAGAAATTCTGAAGGGCCTGTGTACACTGAGTACCTGGCCCAAGGCCACCTCTGGCTGAATGAACAGCTTGCAACATCAGTGACTGTCCTCCCCTCTCCTCCCTCCCTCCCTCTCTCTCCCCCTCCCCTCTCCTCCCTTCCCCTCCCTCTCCTCCCCTCCCTTCCCCTCCCCTCCCTCCCTCCCCCCTCCTCCTCTCCTCTCTCTTCCCTCCACTTCCCCTCCCCTCTCCTCCCCCTCCCCTCTCCCTCTCCCTCTCCTCTCCCCTCCCTCCCTCCCCTCCCTTCCTCCCTCTCTTCCTCCCCCTTTCAATCCTAGTCTTTAGTGACAATATATCAAGTAACTTAGGCTGTCCTCAAATTTTTTATGACGCCGAGGATGACTGGTTCTGAACTCCAGATCCTTGTGCCTCACCTCTTCCAAGTGCCGGGGCTCCGAGTGTGTTTACGACTTGCTTCAGGGTAGGCCAGACTTAGATCAGGCTCCTGTGGGCAGAAGAAAAGCAAAACAAAACAAAAACAAAAACAAAACCCACACTGGCCCCCGCCTTCGCTCAGATTCCTGTACTATGAACATTTCGCCGTCTAAAGGAGCTGCCTCCTCATGAGGCAGACCACAGCGTTCACCTTAAGCGATCCCCGGTGTGACTCCTTCTCCATCAAACCCCAGGAAATGGGTCCGTGACTTGACTGCTTCTCCTCCTCTTTGTCTTGTTGTTACTTCTGAGACTTGCTCTGCAATGGGCTTCCATCCATGGCTCCAAAAAGGCTTTTAGGTAGCAGAAGCTGAATTAAATTATTTTTAAAAATTTATTCTTCAGACGGTCTTTATACTGTAGATTGTCGGGCCAAACACCGACACAGTCTACAGAACCCCGGTTCAATGTGAGCTTTTCCAAAACTTGTTCCTCTGCAGTGACACCTGATATAGCAATGGCACCCAACACTGCTTTTGAATGTGACAGCAAGCCCAGGGCTGAGGATCCTTCCGCCTCAGTGACAGAGGTGACAGAGCTGTTCTGTGAGCAGGACTGGGAGGTGTGGTCTTCTGCCTACACTTCAGGTGGCCCTAAACAAGGCATTGCTTGAGACAGTAGCTTGTATGTTTTCTTTTCCTTCCGTCCCCTTTCGTTAATGACCTGGCAGTTATGCTCATGTAGAAAGAAAGGGCAGGAAGAGGAGGAGTTGTAGGAGGAGTCCCCAAGGAGCTGCCCACCCAGCTGCCACCACCTGTACCTGGGCAGTGGAGGTCCCTGTCCTGAGACCAAAGATCCCTTTGTCCTCTGCTGGCATGAGGCCTGGGCCACTTGCCTGTCTGCCTCACCGTCTTCTGAGGAAAAGATCCCAGGTGCCTAGATTTTGCTGTGGATACTAAGCAACTTTGGGGTTTCACATAGAGGCCTGGGTGTCAATTTAAAATTGAAACTTGGAAGTGAATTTGCAGTCAATGTATCTTAGAGTAACGAGGCACCGGGAAGGACGGTGTGGCTCTGCGGTCATTCTCACACCTGTGTCTGAAGCTCATCTGTCGTTCATTACAGCAAATCTCAAATACATGTATTTCACTCAGGAAGAGCATTGTAAACCCCCTCCCACATACCACTAATCCTTTCGTGTGTAGAGGGCACATCCTTAGACATTTATGAACCGGAATTATATTTTTAATTTTTCCCCTGGGACTATTTTTTTCCCAAACAAGCGTCAAGACCCCCAATGGAGGCTTCAAAACCACGGCCGCAGAAACTCACGACACTCACAATGCCTAGGAGACTAGAGAGCCAGGTTATAAAGAAAGTGTTTTCCTTTTTACCAGGTTCCAGTAGCTACTGCGCTATCTGGAACACCAAGGTTAATATATCATGACTTAAGTGACCATAAGTACGATTGTCATTTTCGTGGATTTTTGTAACTGGAGATTCACACCTACGTTGTTAACAAGCGACAGGGCTCCTAGGGTGGATCACACAGAAAGTGGAGCTCTGTAGCAGGCCACAGGGTCTGTTGCTTAGATTCCAAAGTCATCACCCCAGAAGCTCACTCGGCCACACTCACCTCAGCTCCGCGGCGCATTTCGGAGCAATGCTGCCACCTAGTGGCAGAAATCCTAGCAGAAGGCTCAAGCTGCCCTCCCCTGGATTTCTAAGAGGTTTGAAGGCAGAGATGGCACGCGGATGCTCGCCTGAGCTTATGTGCACCGCCGGGTCCTCAACCACCACAGCACAGGGTGAGGGCTGAGCTGGCCCCGGGAGCATCGCCTCTCTGCAGGCCTGACTGTGAGAGCCCAGAACATGCCCCCGTTATCCTGACGGAGCACGGTGGGCCGAAAATCTCCAACACATAACACACGGTTGTTGCTAAAATGTCATTGAAATAGATTTTTAGGAAAATTCAACATTCAGAGCCCGACCCCTGGCCGCTTCGGGCAGAAACCTGTGTCGAAGCTGTGAGTGAAGATAACAATACCGACCGCATTCTTAATTAGCACTGAGAACAGCTACGGAGCGATGCTGGCGCTCCGGAATCCTTCTCCAGGTTCCCTAGTCACGTACCGCCGCGAGCGAGCGAGAATTCCAGAAGCAGAAGCCGAGGTGCCGTGCCGTTGTCGCTTCTGCTGCTGAAACCTCAAGCCCTTTGAGCTTCAAAGCTCTGTACCAACACCTCACAGCCCCGGAGCAAACAAATCAGAAACCACCCCTTGCTACCCACTAGTGTGTTTTGTAAAGATTCGCAAAGGAAATGTAACTTACACTGACCATTTTAGATATCAAAACAAATCTTAAAAGGGATTTTATTATACTTCGTAGAATTTAAATTTTTTACAGCTAAGACCTTATCCATTGAATATTTAATATAAACAAAGTGCATGGTTTTTTTTAATTCATCCCAAAACTAAAAATATATTAATAACCAACGCCTTAGGTTAGTGGAGATCTTTCTTAGGGAAATGAATGATTATGCTATACACTTACTTATGAATAAACTATAACTAGAAAAATTTAAAAAATGACATATACGCACTTGTTAGTATACATTTTAATCTACTGTAGCTACTTATGAAAATTAGAACCGCAATTATAGGGGAGAGTAATGCAACATTATAAACATTATGCGTAACCAACTTTCCCCAGGCTAAATTTGTTTAATTTTCTATTAAAAATACTGTTCGTAAGATGTTAAACTGGTGGCAATGTATTCAAAATATTTTATCTTACGTTCACTTAGATGGGCAGCGAGAGCTTTGATACTATTCTCAAAATTTACACAATTTGTAATGCATTTGCCCATGAGTTCACAGGGCTGCAGAGCCTGCCCTTTTTAAGGTAAGCGTGCTGGAGCTGTTCTGTTACACGTGTGTTTAACTTCGCTCTGGGCTATTGAGTATCGTGATCATGAGAGAAAAAACACCCCTTTCTCACAAGTCGCTCTGTGAGCCAGGATGTGCAGCAGAGTCCGGATTTTTCTGCAACAGAAAGGGATTATAAACATTGTAAACCAGAGGCTCCCAGCCTCCTGGGTGTTAGGTCCCCATTCCGAACACCCCTTCTCCAGTGGGTTAGAGTTGGTTGCCTGTGATCTTATTTTAATGTAGGGGGTTTCTTGGGGGAGGGGGCACGGCCCCGTCGGGTAAATGGATTTGCTGTGACTGAGTCTGAGGATCTTTTTGAGCTCCAGTCTTCCCTGGGGCTTTGGGGATGACCACACCTAAGCAAGCAAGGACAGGAAAGGATTGTTCTACAAGAAGTCTTCGCCAGTCTCTAAAGGCTGTGTGCTACTGTGGAGTGCGCTCTTCTGCGCAGGCTCTCCATGCAGAACAGTTTCTTGAAACTGCAAGGGATGCCGGGAGGGAAAGGGAATTACAATATCCAGGTTTCCAGTGTCATAAAGCACTTGTGTCTTCAGCTTAAGGGACAGCGGTATGTCACGTTCTTGAAAGGCAACTTACTGACCCTGTTGGTGGAGGGGCGAGAATGTCATCGCGTTCCTGGCAGAAGAGACAGCACCAGGGACTCCAGCTAGGTCAAGGGTCATAGCAGGCCAAGCACACAGCAGGGCCAACGGCTTTTTGAAAAATTAACGTAACAACAGTCTCACCTGGATTCCAGTTTGGAAGGGGTATAAATTAGCAACTTTAATGTTCAATAGAATTTTAGGAAAGAAATTAACGCTGCATTTACAATGCCCATGTGTTTGTTTATTAGTACATCTTAGCCATTTGCATAACCATGTCTGTATGACTTCTGCCCTTTTAATAACTTAATACTTATTTAACTTTAAAGTATATGCTTAAACTATGGTCAAAATGTGTTAGGAATATATCAAAGGAAGCAGAAATTTTTAGAACAGTGTCATTCTCGGCTTAAGACATATTTAGTGTGATGACAGAGTGACTATTTTCTTAGCGGTCACAAAGTGAAACTCCCTTTTAAAAAAAAAAACTCTATCAGTTTAAACTCCACAATTTCCAACATTGTCTGCCACCGCAAACATTTTGTAAAGCCCTTCTCTGGGTGTGGTATGGTGAATAATTTTTTCAACGGCGAGGCACGGATTTTAATTGATAGCGTTTAGTGAACCTTCTAAATTTGTAAAACGTTAGCCTTCTTCAGCTTCTAAGAAATGCCAATGTCTATTTTTACACTCCTGCCTCTACTTAACAGAAAGCCAAATGCCTCACCTCGCAGCTGCCAACGCCAAAGCCTGCTATTGTCCCACCTACGGGGTCGTGGGAGTGCTGCTGGGTGTCGGCTCTAGATTGGTGTATATTCTATTTGATGGTACTGTGGTCAAAGGGGAGGCATCTTTTAACAGCAGGATACACTGAGGACTGCCAGGTGTTTACAGAGGGTGGGTTCCACTGGGCCTGAGCAAAGGTCACAGTAAAAACTCTCTTGTCCAATACATGTTAACACAGGCTGGAATTTCAATAGATAGATAGATAGATAGATAGATAGATAGATAGATAGATAGATAGATAGATAGATAGATAGATAGATAATAGAGATAGACAGACAGATAGATGATAGATATAGACGGAGGTAGATAAGTGATAGATGATAGAGATAGATAGATAGATGATATAGATGATAGATAGATAGATAATAGATAGACAGATAATAGATAGACAATAGATAGATAATAGATAGATAGATAATAGAGATAGACAGACAGATAGATGACAGATAGATATAGACAGAGCTAGATAAGTGATAGATGATAGAGATAGATAATAGATAGATAGATAGATAATAGAGATAGACAGATAGATGACAGATAGATATAGACAGAGCTAGATAAGTGATAGATGATAGAGATAGATAATAGATAGATAGATAGATAGATAGATAGATAGATAGATAGATAGATAGATAGACAGACAGATAGATAGACAGATCCATGTGAAACCCGGATGCTTGAGGGATACATTATGAGACTGAGGATGCTCATTCCCCCTTGAAAGACTCTCTATCCAGTAAAGATATGTTCTCTGATTCTGACCTTGTATTTTATATTATAAAACGTCCATGCAAGTGAGTTACAAATCTTTAGTAGGAAGTATAACACTTTCACATACCACTCAATCTAATTAAAAATATCATTAGTGGAAAATTATGGGGACGTGGCTAGATTCCCGTTCTCCATAATTCAGAGGAAGCAAGACGAGGAGATCATTTCTGCCTTTTGACCTTAAACACGTGTCCAGGGACTAATGTACCAGCGGCCATGGCAGCACTGGGGGTTGTGGGGCTGAGTAGACTATCCTCTCTCCTGAAGTTCCACAGTGTAATCAGTACACCGGCTCTGTTGGGAAGACCTTACATCTGGCATGCTCGGGCATACTTATCATGAAGAGGTAACCGCAGCGCGCCTTTCTTCAGAGCACAACTGAGAGACATCTCAGCGATTCGGACTCCCAGCCTTCCAGGTTAAGTAGGTGTGTGTATAAATCCCCGCCAGCTGTGTGTGCACCCTCCTCTGGGCCTTTACGGTGCTCAGCAGTCCACAGGCTTGCCGAGCCACTTCCTGTGTATCGCCCCTGGTGACTTGACTCCACCGACCAGATGGGAGAGCTGCTTCACAACCTTTCTGGCACTTCACGACTCTGGGCTGAGAGCAGCTCATGGTTACGGAGACCCAGGTTCATGTCCTGCTGTGGCTCTCTGAACATCCAGAAAGTAGGCAGGGAGGGGACCTTTGGGATCAGCCCTGCCACCTTATCTGTGTACCCAGCCATGCACTGAGCTCTGAGAGCCTCGGTGACACTGTGCTCTGTGCCTAACCCAAGTCACAGTTCAGAATGCATTGAGAGCAGTGGTCAGATAGACCCTGGACAGTGAGACTCTGAGACCCTTATCTTGCTTGACTCACAAGCCTGGGTCCTAATGGGACCCACCAGTCTACTGTGCTCCAACAAAACCCCTTCTTATGAATAAACTGTTTTCACCGTGAACTGGGCAACTTCTCCAACCCATTAGGCCCCCTACAGTTACATTTGACTTTCAGAGATGAAGGGATATTTAAGTTTCCCATAAACCCAAAGCCCCTGCTGCACGTAATAAAATCTTCACCGATTGGAAGCTGTAATCACGCACCCACTAATAGCTTCGATAGAGTTCGAGACTCGGGTCACTTGACTTCTGTCCCGTTTTCTGAATCGATGTCAACCACATTGTGCCAGGCAATCCTCTCCCCCAGTTGACACGCACCACACTCCTTCAATTTGCCTTTGTAAAAGACTCCAAGAAGCAAACCCAACCTTCCATCTGGTACGTAGTAGGTCCTTATTACACAGGGATCAGTGACACATCTCCTCCTCTCAGCCTGCAGCGGCACACAGCCATGGGACACTGGAGTAGTGACCGCCCTCATTTTCCAGGAAATAAGTTCACAATCACATGCCCTAGTGTAGCTTTTTTGGCGTTCTGTTTGGCATGGGCGATCCTCCCTAGTGGAGCTTCTGCGCATGCTCCATTGGCTGTCAGAGGTCTCCTCCCCATCCGCGGTCCTCGTTGTCTCACCTGATGCTCACTTTCAAGCTCTATATCTTCAAGACTTCGCGGAAACTGTGGAAAATATTTGCTTGTCCAGTTGGTCTTTACTCTCTTTTAACCCATTGTTCTTTTAGACAAAACAGAGGTCAGATCTAGGATTGTTCTGTTTACCCATCAGCCAGGATCCCTTGAGTTCCCTCTCTCTAGATTGGCCTTTCTGATCTTTTTTTCCCCCCTCCCAAAGAGCCCCAGGAACTACAGGGTCAGCTAAACTTTCCTGCCCCCAGCTCTCCCGCCTCCAACCGATAAGCATCGGTTCCTGTGCCTTGAACTTGCTCCATCTTGTTCCCTGTTGTCTCAGTTACGGTTTCTATTGCTACGATAAAACATTGTGATCAAAACCAACTTGTGATGGAAAGGGTTTGTTTCGGCTTACCGCTCTCAGGTCACACGCCATCACTGATAGAAATCAGGGTAGGAACTCAAGGCAGGAGCCTGCAGGCAAGAACTGAAGCTGAGCACGGGAACGATATTTTTCCTGGCTTGCTCTCTGTGGCTGGATCAGCGTGCTTCCTTATGCACTCAAGGATGGCCAGCCCAAGAGTGGCCCTACTGACAAAATAATGATCCTCGTTTTTGGCTACATCCCTCTCCAGCATGTACACTGGTCATCTGATGTTCTCTGTGTCCCCGTGTGTGGAGTTCCTGCAGTCAGCTGACCAGCCCATTCCGCCACAGTGGACAGCTTGTCTCTCTGCCTGCTCACTCCCCGGCAAGCTGCTGTCCTCCATTCATTGTTCTCTCCAGCCTGGGTTGAATTATGGCTGTGATTATACTCTACCTGAGCCAAGGCGAGCACAGAAACAGCCGTTTCCAACGGTAGAAGGACTGACGGAAGAAGTGCCCTTTCACCAGAAAGACCTCAGGACAGAGACATGCTGATCCAAGAGGAGGCCCCGCCTACTCTTGGCACTGAGAGCCTAGCTGGTTTCCTTTCTTCCGAGTCATGTGGTCTAGACCCACTCTGCTTGCTTGTGGAGTGAATGAACAATGTAGATAACTGTGGGCCAAAGAAATAGACTCTTAGAAAGGTTATTAATAGAGATGCCTCTGTCCAAAGGATGCTCTTAAGGAGTATGCTGGGAAGAAACACACATGCACACACTCTCTCATACACACTACACACCACACATCACACACACACCACACCACACACACACTTTCATTTCATACACACCACACACACCACACATCACACACACACTCTCTCTTTCTCTCTCTCTCTCACACATAACCATACACACACTCTCTCTCACATACACACACCATACACACACATGCCACACTCTCATACACATACACCACACACAAACACATACACACCACACATACCACCCACACACCACATACACACACCACACATCACACATACACCACACACACACACACACACACATACCTAACACACACACACCACACACACACACCACACACATACACACCACATCCACACATACACACACACCACACACACCACACACACACCCCCCCCCCATCACACACACACCACACACACACACACACCACACACACCACACACACACACATCACACATACACCACACACACACACACACACACACACCACATCACACACGCACACACACACACACACACACACACCAAGTATAATATGCACATCTTGCACAGACTCCCATCACACTAGTGAATACTACCCAGCTCATTAGATCAACAAGTCTTTGGAACACGACGATATTTACTGCTAAGTTCTGGCTTTTTGTTTCCTCACTAATTTATTCATTGTGATGCTAAAGATTGAAGCCAGGGCGTTTCTCATGTAGGCAGACACTCCACTACTGAACTGTATTTCCAGACTCAGAGGATGGATTTATAATGAAAATGGAAACAGTAGAGAGAATTTAAAAAAAAAGTTTTAAGATTAAACCAAATTAAAATATCTTTAAAGAACATAGAAATTAATCTCGGAGTAAACATTTTGCTAAAGGGTTTCCTTTGAAGCTCAATCAGTGCGGTAATAGAATAAGTTGGGCATGTTTTCATGAAGACGTTTGGTTATGTATTATTCCAAATTAGTAGTGTTCTACCAAAGACAGATTGATCATAAGAACAAATGTGACGGCGACTGTATTGCTGTGTCATTTTGATTCCCTTCTCATTCTTATGACGAAATACCTGAAAATAAACAATGTCACAGGTGATGGGATTATTCTGGCATCTGATTGGAGAGCACAGTTCCTTGTGGCAGCGGGAGCATGGAGATGCCCACTCACGTCTCAGTGGAGCAGGAAGCAGAGGGCTGGAACATGACCTTTTGACCTGCCCCACCACCACCCTTGTGTTTAATTTAAGCCTCAGGTTTGGCTCCAGAGTAGGTCTTTCCTCCTTGGTTAACCCTCAGGATTGATTCTCACCGAATGCCCAGAGGTATATCTCCTAGGAGACTCAAGATCCAGTTGAAGCCTGAACATCACAGCATTCATTTTGGTCTTTGATCACAATGTTTCAGAGTCAACCTTAAGTTGCTCTAAATACCGTCACCTGTCTTCAAAACTGTTCTTGGGGCCAGCGAGTGTCGCCTGGCACTAAGACCTGAGTTCAGTCCTGGGAGTCTACAGGGTAAAAGAGAGAATTGATTCCCATGGTCGTCTTCTCATCTCAACATGTGTTCAACATGCCATTCATGTGTATGTGCGTGTGAGTCTGCATATAGTCTGTGTTATCTACCAGATAACGATGTGGTAATACACATCATACTTCAATAAGTAGCCCTCTGGGCTTGTTGGCCCCAGGTAGCACATGGACCACTGGAAACACTTGGGAGATCGTGGTCAGCTGAACAGGTCACCCAGCTCCTTTCTCCCGTTCCTACATGGGTTACTCTACCATCATTCCCAAGAACAGCCTTTCTCACGTATAAACAGCTATCGGGGAGCTGGAGAGATGGCTCAGCAGTCAAGAGCTCCGACTGCTCTTCCAGAGGATTGCTGAGTTCAATTCCCACCAACCACATGGTGGTTCACAACCATCTGTAATGGGATCTGATGCCCTCTTCTGGTGTGTCTGAAGACAGCTTCAGGGTACACATATACATTAAATAAATAATATTTTTAAAAAAAGCTATGGGGAAATTCTAGTATTTTATTTTGCTTTTATACATCCATACATGTTTATCAGACTCAGACACATAAAACTCAACTTCAAAGGGACTTGAGATTAACTCAACCCAGTTCCCTCACTGAAAGATGGGAAGAATTTTTGACAAGTCTCCTAAAATACCCAGCACTATCCCCGAATACATCCTGGTCTTGCTCTCTCTAGATCCAATATCATCTGAAGGCAATGGTTCTGCTCTACCCACACCGGGTCTGCTGACAGAAATATATTTACACCTACATTAAAGAACTATCTCTTCTTCAGTTTTCATTTCCACAAGAGTGTGGTGTGGGTATGCTTGCATGCTGGTGAGCACACGTGTGCTTGTGGGTGGGCATGCATGTGGAAAACCGGGGTTCACATTGGAATTCAAACTTTATTCACTGAGGCAGCATCCCTCAATCAGAGCTAACGGAGAAGGTCCCTCTTGCTCTCTGGCTTGCTCTGGGAATCCCTCGTCTCTGCCTCTGTGGAATTATAGATGGTCCACGGTGCCCACTCTGCTTCTGTGTGGGTCTGAGGGTCTAAAGTCTAGTCCTCTCACTTTGTACAGCAAGTGCTAACCACTGAGACATTGCCCCATCCTTAGTTTAGATAACGTCGAAAGATAAATGTAGTTGCTTTTGGTCTGCGGCCACAGCACAGCAGTTTTAGAAAATGGGGTTTACCTGGGTCTTGTTATTAGGGAACACAGAGAGAACACACAGACAGTGGGGTTTAACCTCAGGTCATACTCTACTCCTGACTCCTGTAAAGCCTGTAGATCCATTCTGGGATTTCTCCCAATCTCCTGGAATAATACTTGAATTTCCTGTGTGTGTATTTTCTCGGGAAGGAGTCTATTGTTGAAAGGCCACATCGATCAATGACCACCCTCGCTGGTAAGCAAGGAAGAGCACTGTAAGGTGAACAGAAGGCCTCTCTCTTCTCTATGGAAATTGCAGGACTCAGGTCTGAGACCTTTACCTACTCCTGCACGGGCAGAGCCAGGGATCATCGCCCTGGTCTCTGGGGCAAGAGCAGGGCTAAAACTAACCGCAATCCAAAGATAGGACAGGCGTGGCGAATTCCGAAGGAAGAAATCTGATAAAATTAAAGTGTAATAGACACTTCAAACTGTGTGATCTGACCTAATAAGTTATTAATAGGGGACCATTACTCCTCATACATTTTTTATTAGGAAGTCATTGCCTTTTTGTCAAGATTAGTGGATTATAAAATATTTGTGCTACACAATATAAATGACCCTAGCTATTAATAAGTCTCCAGAAAGATATGCCTAAATTGAATTACATTAGGAAGAGAAGTGCCAACAGAAAATTAGGCATAATTAATGAGAACACATAAATAAACCAGATATGGAAGGGAAGGGCATTCTTGCCTTTGATGATGTGGAGAATTAATTGCCTCTATACGCTAATGACACACCGAATATTACTGTTTGCATAAGGGCCGCTTCACAGACGGTAAATTCATGCGACTATGGATATGTGTTATGATTTATAGCCAGGAGACAACCAGCCTGATCATATGCTTCTAATTAGTGGACATAACTGTGAAGAATCAGAAGCCACCACTTAAAACACAATATCGCAATGTGGGCTCATTAAAATGTGCTCCACTAAAGCCCAATGGCGTTTGCCTGCAAATCAAGGGCTGGTCGCTCAGAGGATGCTGGGAGCCGGGCTGCCTGAGGTGGGAGGTAGGGTGTCCTTCTTGCCCATGACCGTGTGGACAATATGGCTTTATTATTTTCCATGGGCTGAAGCCAGCCATCAACTTAGTGTTGGGACAGCTTGATGGTATGAGAAGTGATTTTTTTTTTTAACAGGTTCTTCATATATGAGGTGAGTGGCAGGTGGCCGAATGCTTCAAGGCCTCCATTTGCAAACGCCGGGTCAGGTTTCTTCTTATATCACACCACCTCCAATGACCTCTGCACATACTGTATCTCCACTCTGCTCTTACCTTTGCAGAAAGACATTAATAGCCAGAGGTGGTGGATGACCGGGGCAAAACAGCGTCTTCAGTACGTGACAGGGTGACCGCAGTCACAGACTCATAGCAGCTGTGGTTGTCAACGCACGACCTGCAGAAGATCTAGCTGGGTAACTGTAATTCCCCACCCCAACTGAGGAGCTGTGGACAACCGATGGCTTCTGGGGGAGGGAGAATCATTTTTCTTCAAGAGTGTGGTTCCTAGTTGGCCAACCAGGCACCAGCGGATGGCCTCGTAGGCAGATGTGTATGGACAGCACAAACTGAAGTTCATGAATGACTAAAAAGATTTTTTTTAAGGAATACAGAGGTGTGGGGGTAGGAAGGTGGAGACGGAGCTGGGAAGAGTTAAGGGGAGAAGGCAGAGTGAATATAAAATTTTCCCATAATTAATACATCTGATTTAAAATATCCGCCAATGCCAAGCTCACGGCTGATCAGTCTGTCGACTGATCATCCAGGTTCCTAGATGAGCTAAATAAAACACTGGGGTAGTGTTCACAGCGCTGCTGTGCAGGCAGAGAACTGGACAGCCTGGGCTAGGGTTGGGCTAGGTCCCACAGAGAGACCTCCAGTGCTGCTGGCTGCTGTAGCTGGGTGTATGGAGGTACTCATGTCACGTGTGCAGCAAGGGGCTTCTTGATTGGTCCCCCACTACCCATTCGCTGCAGCTGTCACGGGAACGGGCCTGCTTCCCCTGTGATGGGGTAGAGAAGGGCGTGTGCTTTCGCCACGCTTTGGGGAAGGTTGTCTCAATAGCAGAGAATGTCCTCACGCATGCAGTGAACATCCTCCGCGTATTTTGTATGCAGCCCCGTCCCGCGGATCTGTTCTGTGCAGCACTCCATCCTACAGCTCCTTTAGACAGCCAGGCACCCCGATTCCAAGGGGAGAAGGTTGAACCCAGCAATGGAGATAGCACCGAAGTTCAGGATGCTGCGCGTGGGAGAGAAGGAGAGAATAGACTGTTGGGGGAGGGGATAACAAAAAGGAGGGAAGCAGATGCTTTGGGGGAAGGGAGATCCAGTATGGAATGTCAGGACAGTTTTACCTTTTCACACTAATTAATTAATTGGGTAATTAACTAATTGTTGTAGTGTTTTTAAATATATTCTCGTTTGACAATTTAAAAATGCCAGTCTCCAGTTGAAGATTAGAGGTGTCAGAGAGGATATGGTCACCCAATCGATTAGTTTTTCTGAAAAGACACTGTAAATGTCAACAGAGGGGAATCTGAGTAACACCCCAGCTCTGTCTCTGGTGCCTCTGGGCTCTTTGCCCTGTCTAAAGTGTGGCATTTGGAGTTCACTCATACTCTGTTTTGGTTTCTCCCTTCACCTCAACCTTGACAGTCCCTAAAGATGCCTTTAAGGAACACTCACGTGCAGTTCTCTTGAGAGATGAAAACCAAGAACTTGCACTGTGCAAGTTAGCAGTTCATTCCGACAGGAGAGTATGCTGCAGGGCCTAGACTTCTGCAAGCCCTGTAGACATCCCAGGGTCCATTGAAAGGGAGGCAGAGGCTCCCCCAGGGTCCTGAATCCCAAGAAGATGAGCATTCCGTCTGTGCATAATGTACACATGGGTTTCTGAGCGGGGATGGCCAGGGCAGGACATGGTGGGTTTGAGGGCAAACCCAACACTAGCAAGGGATCCCACGGAGCCATGCTAGTTTTCTCGGTGACTGTGCCTTTGCGTTCCTTTGTAAGGACCCCGATCGTCCAAATTTGAGTCCTTCCTTGTCCAGTACAAGTTCATATTAACCTGGAGAGGTTTATAACACCCAAGGAGATCATGGTTGGGACTTCTAAATAGACAAGGAATTGGGAAACACGATGGACCCCTCAAACCCCTCTTTCGTGCATTTTCCTCTGGGATCCACTTGCTCCTCCTCCTTCTCTGGGCTTCCACAGGTCTTTCTTGTGCATCCAAGTCCATTCCCAGAGCGGAAAAGGGAGCCAGCCACTAGGGCCATCATCCCACTAAGCTGTTCACGTTTTCATAGGATGACCTTGTTTGAAATTCTTTATTGGATCTATGTAAATCACGAGGAATATGTCCCAGAGGAACTCCTAGCATAATTAATAATGCACCCTGTAACCACAAATCGTCTCTCCTCACCGCAATGCCATATGGGCAACCTCACAGCCTGGAGCTCATCCGGAGGCTTTGTCCCTAGGCTCTAATTCTGAGGGAAAGAATTATGACATAGATTTCATTTATAAGATAGTTGTGTGAGGCTGAGCCTGAATTTTTTTTACCCTGTGTTTTCCAGTAGAGCCATGGGGGCTGGTGGGAATGCTCACCCTTGGGGGCCATGGGTGGACTCTACATAAGCTGTCTGTTTGTGTTCATTTGAAAAGACTGCGGAGAGGGGAGTTCTAACTCCTCTCTCTCTGCGCTGAAGGCACTTTAGGCTCAGCATCTTCTAGCCCGAGGGAGCTGGTGCTCACAGGGCTGGGCGGGCTTAAAACACCTCCAGTCCTTTTCCTCCACGGTATCTTGTTTGGTGGTGAGCGGTTTTTGGTGGTGAGCGGTTTTTCATAAAGCTGCCTTCTCACCTTGAAAAAAATAAAAGCCATCAATATGCTTAAGTACCAAAGGCCAATTTACAATATCAGAATCCAGCCGGGAAACATTGTGACCCTACAGCAGCAGCTTCGCCTGTGTGTGCTGAACCCGCCCTGGGATTCTCTCTGCTCGCTCTGCTTCCTTGCCTTACGACTCTCTCACAACAGCTCAACAAAGCTTGGCGTGAGAGCAACAGTGTGCTTAAAGAGTCCATTTAGGGGTAAACAATATTTAAAGAAAATACCCTTAGTGGGCCTGGGTGTATCTGACTGAAATAATAGACACTTAACAACACATGCGGACCTGGCTACAATCCAGAGGAGAAAAAAGTAACAAAATAAAACTCTGAAGTGTCCGTGTGGAGCCCATACGCGGATTCCCAGCGCTTTGAAGCTAGAGGCAGAAAGATTTGTAGTTGAGGGTCTTCAACACAGCACGTTTTACGGTAACACATGTCCCTGATTCAAAACCACAGAACACAACAAAGCAAAAACAACAAAACAAAACAAACCTTCAAAGCTTTTACCCGTTTCCCGGACCGGCTTCCCGCCCATGGGACCTTGGAGTTTTGCATGTGATCCATTTTGGCCGCTGCCGCGGCAGCACGGTCCAGCCCTTCCTCTGTGCTTTCTGCCAGTTCGCTTGCAGATGCTCGGAGTCAGATGCATGCCGCACACCCTGGCTGTGCAGACAAACATCTGGACAGCAGTCCGCAATCTAGGGCACACTCAGGGTGATTTCGTGGGGTCACTGTGTGTTTTGTTCACGGGGCTTGATAATTGCGAGAACCCCAGCTATCACTGTGCATAATAACTCCGTGCCTCAGCACTGGGGAAATGAAGTGAGCATTCGGCAGCTGCCTGCTTCCTGCTTTCAGACCTGCTGTGGAGTGGTTCGCTGCCACACACTGGGCAGAAGAATGCACAGCCCGTCCAGCCCGGGCCTCTTGCAGAGTTATTTACGCGCTGATTGCCAGGTAGACCTGCCTGCTGCATTAGCCTGGCACCTCCTGCTTCCAACTCCATTTGTGTTTAGGGGATTCAAATGTAGGAAAACAACATTCTCAAACTCTCCACCACATACAGATGAGCACATATACACACAAGCAAACACACACACACACACACACACACACACACACACACACACACACACACACGCCTTGTTTCTTGGAAAACATTCAGGTATGGGATTCTTTCTCTCCGAAGAATTATATGTGTATATAGAGTGTGTACAAAAGACTTCACTTCAACAAACCTAATTTTCTCTTACAAATCTAGGATCATCTAATAAAACTGAAGCTGCTGTTTAATGGCCTCTGCCCAAGAATTTTTAAAAGGCTACGTAATCTGTGATAATTTCTGGCTTTAATATATGCATATCTGCCTCACTGGGAATAAGCAAGGGTCAATTACCCAGAGACTGTAAGTGGTCCTGGTCTGGAATCCTCCATACAGACCAGGGGTCTGGCGCCCTCTGGTGGCTACTACTTGCAGAGAAACTGGGGGAGGCACAGAGCGCCCCCGTCCCTTCCCTTTTCAGTCTGTCCTTGTAATTGGCCTGTTGTACACGGATGTGTTGAAGCCATCTCTTTTATGGCACACCATAAATGTTTGGGACTGACATGTAGGAAGTGCTTCCTTCCTGCCGAAAGCCTTCAAGAATAACAACGCTTCCACTATGTGGATCCATTGCTTTTGACAAAAGAATATGCCTTTAAATGATACAGAAACATGACTGTGTTGGTGGCAGCCATACAATGCTTTGGTGCATGTATATACGACACACAGTTCAAACCAGGCTAAACTCGATTACTTCTTAGAGGTAAGAGCATTCAAAATAAAAAGGTCTTATTATTGTATGTTATACAAAGAGATTTAGTCCATTAAACAATGCTAGGGGCATAGACCCAATCAAAGGACTGGACATAAAATAATTTCAAAAAGGTGATGATCAGAGAGGGAGTCAGAGAAAACTGGCTGTGCTTTAAAAAAAATATATTGTGGTTCATACAACCACACGATGACACACAAGCCACAGAGGTTCTGTGTTCCCTAAGCAGAGAGAAGGCTGATGACCTGTATGTAGTGTGCTGGTTCATTCAAGACGAGAACTCTAAGAAGCCAGGCCTGAGCTCTGGTGATCAGTGGGGTGTAAGCAATGGAGGGGAAGCAAGGCAGACACACGTGTGAATGCAGGAGTGACAGAGGAGTATTATAAGAGTCCCAGTGTATATGTGCAATTATGTGCAGTATGCCTATGTGAATTTCTGCATGCACTCCTTTGAGTGTGTGAGAGTACGTGTGAACATTTGTGTCTGTCTCCTTCCATTCACAGAAATGTAAAAATGCTTTATTTATTTATTTATTTATTTATTTATTGGTTCTTGGATAGTCTTAGTTCAAAATCCACTGCCTAGACATATTCGTTTATAAGCAAAAGTTAAACCCCACAACACCTTCTTACCCAGGGCTGAGTCTAAGTTCACATCTTCCACGGAAAAGTACAGGAGCATGGGAGTCGGTCTTCTACAAAGACCATCCCATAGCAACACCCAATAACCTTAAGGATGTATACATAATTTGCAAAATAATGAAGTCACACAAAAATACACACATAATTATTCTACTCGAGTTAACAGGCAGATTAAGCTAAATTATAATTTCGGATGCAAAGCTATACAAGCAAATGCCAAGCACAAAGGCAGAAAAACTGTCCCTAAGGGCAAAGAGCAGCTTGTATGAGGAGAAGACAGGGAGGGGCTCCTGGCACAATATGTCTGCCGCCTGACCTGGAGGAGAGTGGCTGCTTCTTTTTCTGTGTCAAGGAGCTGACTTCTCCACGACACAGTGTCTCCCGTGCCTCTTGCCTCCACCGTCTTTGCTTCACATGAGTAAGAGCCCAGCGTTGTTGTCAAGACGATCTGGGCCATCAAGTAAGGTTTGTGGGAATCTGCATAGGTGGCTTTACTGTTTGACCGACACGGACACGGGTGATCCTACACGTCCACTGCTCTGAAGGCCTGCTTTAGCTGCTGCTGAATTTCTTTGTCCTCCCCCCACTCCCACCCCCACCCCACCCCCACCCCCACCCCGCACATCTCTTGGATGACGTGATCGTTGGCCTTGCTTTCAACAGCACCAGTGTTGACTTATGTATGTTTCTTTTTAAAACTTAAGGACTGGAGAGACAATTTGGTGGTCAGGACTTCAGACCATATCTAAAGGAATGCTACCTCCATTGCTTCCACTGCACTCACCCTGCCTCCCCCACGTCTGTCCCCACACTGACTATCAAGGAACCTTCTAGAACAGAGGACTTCAACCTTCCTAAAGCTTGGACCCCTTAATACAGTTCCTCATGTTGTGGTGACCCCCAACAATAATAGTATTTCAACGCTTCCTATAACTGCAATTTTGCTACTGTTGTGAATTGTAATGTAAATATCCACTATTCAGGATATCTGATATGTGATCTCTCTCATAGACTGAGTCTTGAGAGACTTCCAGAACCACTGTTCTAGAAGGTTCATGTCTTTGACAACATGGGAAAGTTCCACGGTAATAAGGTGTTGAACAAATAATCCGAGATAACCAAGATAGCTCTCAAAATATACAGCATGAAGACAGCTCCTCTCTCTCTCTCTCTCTCTCTCTCTCTCTCTCTCTCTCTCTCTCTCTCTCTGTGTGTGTGTGTGTGTGTGTGTGTGTGTATGCGTGTGTGTGCATATGCGTGCGCATCATACACACTTTATTTTATCTTGCAGATAAGAGAGCAACTTGAATTTCTAAGAAACAGTTCAGTCTAGCTTAAGGGTCCATGAGTTTTATAAGGAATACTGAAGATTTCTGGTGTGTTGTTGTTGTTGTTGTTGATTTAGAGGATCTCCATGTAAAATTTGGGATTAAAGTACAGTAGTTTGGATTTGATCTAGAGTATCTTTTGTTAACTGGTCTACCTAGCTTTGAACAGCTGATGACCCTTGATGCATCACAAAGTTTTGGTCTGTGGACTTCAGGAGTCAGTGTTTTCTGTGGCTACATTAACCATGACTGTATCCACCAGATGTATAGCTTCACCAAGAGCCACAGCTCATTAAGTGCTTTCCATACCAGAAGCATACACACTCACCTGGACATGCGCTTTCATTAATGTCTAAGTCAGCCATCTTGCTTGGAGGGAATCATTTCTATAATGTCTTCTGTTTATAAAGAGATTATGCTGCCTTCCAAATGCACACCCAGAATTAAATTCTCAATTGGTCATTTGCTTAGAAGAAGCTCTACAGACATTTCTTCCGCCACTCCTGTTTCTTGCCGACTTAGAGGACGGTGGTGCAGTGAAGATGGGCCTGTGCCAGGAAGAGTCTCCCGATTCATCAGAGACGGCTCAACCTGTGAGCCTGTGTCTCCTCAGACCTGAAGGCCTGGGCCTCCCACTGTCTACAGTTATTGCATGACTCTAACAGGGCTGACACTGGCTTTGATCTTCACTAGTAAGAGTTCTGTATAAACCACTAGAAGATCTTTATCACAGTCTCTGTGATGTTAAGCAGTTTTGCCTGAATGTGTGTATGACTAGGGTTCATGCAATTACCCATGTCTCTCTGACAAGCAGATGAATGAGACACCATCACATGTCTTTCCTGCATTGGTCTCAACCCTCCTTCCAGGAGATCATTTCTTGTATCAGAAGCAAAAGGCAAAATTAGCTCCCCAAAGGAGCTGCCAAGCGCTGTGCAGTTGGAAGAGACTTAACTCTTTGACAGTTGAACATCAGCGTTGAAATGTTTCTCTCTCGGGACTCGTCTTCCCGCCTCCATACTTCATTTATGGTCAATTTGGTAATTTGGGGCTAGCTCATCTTTTCTTAGCTCTGCTTCTGCTAATTTCCTTGTACACTTTAATAGCACTTGCCGAAGTTCCGGAACCGCTGGTGGAATAAAGCCACCGCACACGGCCTCCTTCTCTTCCACGTCTGTTACCTCAGTTGAACGATGCTCTCTGATCTTCGCCATTTTTATCCATTCCTGTTGGTTATCTTCGTGGGGCTCTTAGGTTGGGTTTCTATATTTATTTTATCATCATAAAGCTGTGGCCTAATTACTTAACTTAATTATGACTTTAGATCTTACCGGTGAGTCATTTTGAGTAGTTTTATTTTAGAACATCCCGCACGCATGGGAACAGCGTGGCCCTGATTCACCCATTTAATAATCTGTGAGATTTCGGGAAGGTTAATGTGAGTCATTGTTCCAAGGTCAACTGACAGATCCCAGCATTGGAGGGTGGCCCTAATTTCTAAATGATTGTGACATTGTTCCTTTACCAATGAGTGTTCCGTAGTATATGACAACAAATATCTTCCAGGGTCTCCAGGGTCTCCAGCATCAGTGTGGCATGTGAGATGAAAACCGATGGCCCTAAGTGACTGACAGGAGGAGCCCCCTCAATGGTCTACCCTGTGCTGACAAGGGAACCTCAAGTCACGTAGAATACCTACAGCGCAACGTGAGAGCAAATGCCGTGTTTGCCCCCTAAGTTTTTCTTCACAGAGCTTAACTGTCATGGTTCAGTCTAAGGACAGGATGTTAAAACACTCACGAGGAAGGTTCTAGAACATCTTGCGACAAGCCACTCAAAGGCCTAACACTCGGTGTTTTTCTTCATACTCAATCTCAAGGCCTTGCACTGGTGTCTACCTGCATCCTTTACGGTTCAACTGCTTAACACAGTGCAGGATAAACATGGGTCATAGCTGTCTCTTGTGTGCTGTTTTTATTTTCTTTACATGCCTGCCCAGGAGGGGGATTGCAGGACTAGACTGTGCCTCTGAGCCTGACTTCAATCTTGAGGAACCTCCCCCCATGTAAAGGTATGAAGCCCTGTCATTGTAATACTGTAGGCAGAAAAGGAGGACAGTATATTAGAAGTGAGCCAGGCAGAGAAAGCCGATGACTACATGCTCCCAGACAGATGTAGAATCCAGTAGACTAGATGTTACAGAGCCAGAGAACAGACTCTTTCCAGAAGCTGGCAAGCAATTGGGGTGTGGAGATTCTATAGCATTGTACACTGATGCTGCCTGCCTCACAGCAAGTCCAATGTCCTTAGTGTGGAGAGATGATGAGGATCCATAGAAATGGGAAATTGAATCACCAATGGGAATAATGAAACTTGAGTATATGCATGGAATTATCATGCAATGGCATGTATAATTTTGTGTGATTCTTTTTAAAGACTTTTAATTTTTTTATTTTTAACTGTTGGTATGACTAAATGTGTGTGTGTGTGTGTGTGTGTGTGTGTGTGTGTGTGTGGTGTGTGTGTGTGCGTGTGCGTGTGCATGTACACATGAGCACAGGTGCCCATAGAGGCCAGTAGAGGGAGCTGGAATCCTCTGGAGCTGCGGTTACAGTCAGTCATGAGCTACTTGGGACATAGGTGATAGGGACTGAACTTAGACCTTTCACAAGAGCCTCGTGCTCTCTTAGCCACTGAGTCACCTTTTCAGTCCCCGTGTGTGGGTATTTTTGGAGATAATATAAAGCCACTAAACACTCCTTTCTGTGATGCTAAGATTATTTGGAATCCCCAGACACACTCACAAATTCAGGAGGAGTCACAAGCATCTCTCTGGTGTTCAGAGTGCATGGAACTCCTTATACAGGTGTCTTAACAACATGTGTGTAGCTAATGAGGCAGGCCAGGAACAAAGGGTCCTGGAAAGGAAGGTCTTCATCTCCATTTCTCCACGCCTCACGACCGATGCTGTCAACAAAGCGCACGTCGTCGTCGTCGTCGTCGTCGTCGTCGTCGTCGTCGTCGTCGTCGTCGTCGTCATCATCATCAGCTTGCTTTTACTGTGTTCCATTTACTTTGGCGTTCTTCAGTAATTCTCCCTAAGAGGATGTTAAAGATCAGTTTCAAATTTTAGGTCCACTGTTTAAAAAGTGGTGTGGCTCCTCTCGTGTTTTCTAAAAGGTTTTAGCTGTGTTTCCTCGGAGACACTGCCCTTCCAACACTGGGCTTCTCATCCAGACCGGGCCACACATGCGCAGTAAGGGATGTTCAGTGCATCAGAAGATCCCTGGGGACCCAGGAGTGAAGCTCACCTCCTCCAGGTCTGAGTGGCCTCCCCTGTAGCTCAGGGACTGGGAAGCATGTAGGTTTCCTGGAGTTTACCCAACCCTTACCCAAAGATTTGAAAGGTTGAATGTCAGCTACGTGGAGATGGCGTCCCCTTATCACGAGAGGGTTACCAGACACTGCATGAAGATTTACTTCAGTGTTCTCCATCAGTTCAGAAGTCAACTGGCCATGACCTATAACAGGAATGAATTTAATCATAATTTAATTTGGCCCTTTGACCTGTCAAGAGAGATAAGCACCAGTTGTATTATTATCATTATTATTATTATTATTATTATTATTACTATTATTATTATTTCAACTAATGAACTGAAAAAAAGTCCGTGTTTTAGCAGGCCCTACATCCATAATTACTGAGCTAAGATACTATTTTTAAATACAGCACTATCTAAATGTAACAAAAAAGGTTCTTCTATTGGTTAAATAAAACTGATTTTGAATTCCATCATAGATAGATCTGAGAAATGTAGGAACTTCAGTGTGCTCTGCCGAGTTTCCAGTCTGATTACATCACAGGATCTGATGTAGACTTCCACTCATCCATCTTTCTCAGCGTCTGTCAGGATCTGGGCTCCAGATTCATAGGCTGGAGCAGAAACATAGACAGCCAAACAGGCACCATGTACCTGACTACATTCATGCAAATCATTTGCCGTTCAACTTGCAAATTTGCTAGAGTTCTGGCTCAGTCTATAAAGCACTTCCCTGGAACACCTAAGGACTGGAGCTCTGTCCCAAGTACCCAGGTAGCACAAAGCCAGCATGATGACTTGTGCTTAAGAAGCAGGGACTAGACATCCCTAGGACTCATTGGCCAGCCAGCCTAGCCTACTTGGCAAGCTTCAGGCCTGTGAGAGACCCTATCTGCCAAAAGCCAAGGTAGTCTGCACCTGAGGAACAGCAGCTGAGCCTGTCATCTGCTTACCATTCCTATGTGTATATATGTGCACATACACACACAGGAAGACACACACACACACACACACACACACACACACACACACACACACACCATCCTCACCATCACTATCTTCTTCTTCTTCTTCTTCTTCTTCTTCTTCTTCTTCTTCTTCTTCTTCTTCTTCTTCTTCTTTTCTTCCTTCTCCTTCTCCTTCTCCTTCTCCTTCTCCCTCCTCCTCCTCCTCCTCCTCCTCCTCCTCCTCCCCTCCTTCTCCTCTCCTCTTCCTCCTTCTCTTCCTCCTCCTCCTCTTCTCCTTTCTCCTCCCCTTCCTCCTCCTTCTTCTTCATCATCATCAATAACTCCCTTATAACATAGACCTTTACAGGGACCAGGGTTGCAGGTCCATGTGACCCTCAATGGGAAGATGAAATTAGCAAACACACGGAAGTACTGGTTAGTAGGGAATACTAATACTAGGAGGTCGCCATCTTTGGTTTTGTTCTGCTCGTGCCTGGGGAATGATTGACGGTTTCTGTCTACTGCGCGGTCTGTCACTATTCTGGTCTCTGTAGGCTACTTGTTTCTAAGTTAAATGAAACTTCTCCACCAGGATCACCATAACTGTCTCCACTGACCTTCTCTGGGGTTTTCAATCTTCACTGTGTATCGGGGACATGGCCCTATTAATTTGTGCTCTAGACAAGCGTTAGATTATTCTGTCCTTAATTACACAATGTCAGTTTCCTGGCTCAGAGGTCTGTAATTATGGAGGTCTTCCCTTGTGGCCATGTTGGTATCTTTCCATCTTTTGAGAGAAGCAGTGTCTATTCTTGGAAGCACAGATCCACTTCCTTCCATGCCTGTCCCTTCAGGACACTTGGGTGACTTCTCTCTGAACCTAGTAATTTAGTGCCCCTGCCTTACCCAGGGGAAGGCTTCACACTTTTCATTGTTTTCGTGCTGACCCTTGTCTTCATGTGTCACTGGTGGGATGTCCTCCCCAATTGTTCCATGTCACGGTGTCACTCAGGGAGCCCTCAACAGCAGAGTCGAGGACGGCCATTGCCTGCACAGAAGGTCTTTTGAATTAATATCCCATCTCACCTTATTTTGTAGGGAGGTGGAACCTATAACATTTTCTAGAAATGAGTTGTGATAAAGAAAGTCTTTGATTAAAATAACATATCACCCTTCCCCTTTCAACTCAAACTATGCTTTTTTTTTTAAAGCAGCTTGCATGTAAAGGTCAAAAGGAAAAAATTAGCCACCATTTATGTCTCAGTCATTGCTGCTATAGGGAAAATGTCCCCTTACTGGGGACTAGTGACATTCAAATTAGCCAGCTTCTAAAAGTAGCTGGAAATTTTATCATCTCTTTCATGGTTTTAGGGCAATATCAAAGGCCTTCTCGGTTCTTTACCAACAAATGAAAGATGTTAAAGATTTTATTTGACAATATACCCTGGGATTAATTTTAACAAATATTTGAAAGAATTGTGGAGATGGAATGATAAGTCAGCATTAAAGAACATTTGCTGGTCTTCCAGAGGACATGGATTCAGTTCTGAGCAGCCATATCATGGCTCACCAGCTCCAAGAGGTCTTATACCCTCTTTTGGCCTCCACATCCTTCTCATGCATGTGTACAGGTGAACACACACACACACACACACGAGAGAGAGAGAGAGAGAGAGAGAGAGAGAGAGAGAGAAAGAGAGAGAGATGCACTTACAAATTAAAATAGCATATATCTTAAAGGGTTGTGTTTTAACTCCCCTGCCTGAGATACTTTTAAAATTATTAAAAATTGAGATACTAAACACATTTTCTGAAATACAAAAAGAAAATTAGTCAATCAATGATTTGGGACAAAAACAAAAACAAAACAAAAATATTTCGATTTTCCTTTCTCTTGATAGTTTTTATACCTTAGGGAACAACATCCTTACCTCAGTCCAATATGAAAACACACCAAGCCTGCGATTCTCAGTGTCCCTTCCGAGTGTGTATCCTGCTTTTCGTTATTCTCTTCTTCCAAACATGACGTTGAGATATCCATTGTTTTTAAGAAGCCACTACTTGGGTCTGGAGAGACGACTCAGCACTTGAGAGACTTTTCTGCTCTAGCAGGAGACCCAAGTTTAGTTCCAAGCACCCATAGTAGGCAGCACACAGCACACAACTACCTGTAATTTCGGCTCTGGAGGACGTAGTGCCTCTAGCTTCCTCAGGCCCCCCACACCCATACTCAGATATGCACAAATAAAAATAAACCTTCTAAGCGAGCTTAAATTTTTTTAAATTAATATATGAAATTCACATATTCAGTGAATTCAATATCAGTCTGGAATTAAAACAGGGAGAGAGGGCTTCACTAGAGCATATTTCGTAAGGTATGTCTTTGTAATGTTTCTATTTTTCCTTTCACTTTTCCCGCTCTATTTAAGAAGTTTGGTCAGCTGCCTTTACATGACCCTGCACACATGGAGTGGGTGGTTTAAGGACCCTGAGCCCAGTTACACTCAGGGCTACACACACACACAGGAGACCTTCACAACCCACCCTGTGCACCGGCTTCTGTAATAGCGACATGCTCTTCTTTGAGATTTTCCTAGAAGGTTCTGACATTTTTCTAGACAAGAGCATAACCTCCATTTCATTTCATTCCTCACACACACTCTCTGTGGAATATGTAAGACTGTGCATTCTTCCTCTCGCTTCAAAAATTATTCCCCAGGGGTTTACAAATGGGTAATCGAGCTTCCCCAGTCACAAAATACCTTGAATTAATACTTATCATCCGAGGATCCTCAGCTGAGAGAGTCAACCGGCATTGATGGGCTCAGCGGGGTCGCCAGGGGATTTCAGGTAGGAAGCTGGGGGTGAAGAGGCTCTGGTCACTTATAACAGGCATTTGCAGAGCTAAGCCTTCCTTCCCACTGGGGGGAACAGAAGAGCAAATTTGTTTGTGTGTGAAATCCAAGCAAAGTTGCACAGACTCCCAGAGGCTAGCCCTGCTCATCTGACCAGAGAGCGGTGTTAGCATACAAAGTATGTCTTAATATCAAAATTGAACAGAATTCATGTGGCATCTCCTCGGCCCAGGGTTTTCTTTAGTTTTACAAATCTGACATAGTACACGAGCCTCTTATGTCCCAAACCCTGTACATCATGACTTTAACTCAGGAGGAAGTCGTATGTGTTGTCTTCAGATACTTCCAATGTTGTATGACCAAACTGAATGAAGCATGTAAGTTGTCCATTCTCACGCATTGGCAAATAAATGCTGGAAAGCCCTCCAATAGCATGTAGGTAATGTTGTTTTTTTATCCTTTTCTTCTTCTTCTTCTTCTTCTTCTTCTTCTTCTTCTTCTTCTTCTTCTTCTTCTTCTTCTTCTTCTTCTTCTTCTCCTTCTCCTTCTTCTTCTTCTTCTTCTTCTTCTTCTTCTTCTTCTTCTTCTTCTTCTTCTTCTTCTTCTTCTTTTTTCTTCTTCTTTCTTCTTCTTTTTTCTTCTTCTTCTTCTTCTTCTTCTTCTTCTTCTTCTTCTTCTTCTTCTTCTTCTTCTTCTTCTTCTTCTTTTTTGGATTTGAAAACACTGACGATGCCTGAAATCTTATCCTTTAAGCATATTTATAATTTAGACTGTCTACTTAGAACTTCCTGTCAGAAATTTTCTCCCGAGATTGCACTAAAATAAGCATTCCAGTTCTCCATTGTGATTTCTCCTCAGCTAAATCTTCACCAGACAGCGACTGAGAGCCATGCCACTGGAGCCTGCCGTTATCAGGGAGGCAGGACTCCTGGATCTTCAGCTACAAGAGAAAGGGTGCCATCTAGAAATGAGGGTGAGCCTTTGAATTTTGAGTCCTGTGTTTTCTTGGGCTTCTCTCACGGATGTTTTAAATTTTTTTTTATAAGACAACATGAAGGCAGAGCAAGAGAGAGAAAGGGCAGAGCCAAGAGGAGCGGATATGGATGGAGAAGATAGTGAGATGTGAGGACAGAAGGAGAGAGAGGGAACAGAGGAAGAATGCGAAGAAACTAGAGGAAGAGAAGCAGAGAGAGAGGGAAGGAGGAAAGGAGGGTTAGGAGCAGGAGACAGAAAGAAGGAAAGGGAGGAGGAAGGAAAGGAAAGGGAGAGAGGGAGAGAGAGGGAGGAAGGAAGAGGGAGGGAGAGGTAGGGATGGTGAGAGAGGGAGGGAGAGAGAGGGAGGGGGAAGGGAAGGAGAGGGAGGAGAGAGAGAGGACAGGAGAGGGAAGGAAGGAGAGGGAGGGAGAGAGAGAGGAAAGGACAGGGAAGGAGAAGAAGGGGGAAGGGAAGGAGAGGGAGGGAGGAAGGGAAGGAGAGGGAAGGAAGGAGAGGGAGGGAGAGAGAGAGAGGAAAGGACAGGGAAGGAGAGGGAGGGAGGAAGGGAAGGAGAGGGAAGGAAGGAGAGGGAGGGACGGAGGAAGGGGAGGGAGAGAGGCAGGCAGGAAGCAAGGAAGGAGTAGAGCAGGCCGGAAGGCGGAGGGAGGGGTTTTAGAACAACCAGGTGTAAAGAAGGTAAACAGTAACTAAACAGTAAGGGGTGGCCCTGGATTATGAAACAAATTGGATTTGGTGTCTTAATATCATCCTGCAGACCCTCGGCTAAGAGTCACGGGATGTTGTGAGCATTATCGAGTCTCTTTTGTTTCTTCCTTTCTGCAAATGTGGTTTAAGTTTGAAGTGAACCTATTAAAGTCAAACACGTAATTGGTAAAACTGTCTGTGAACGGAAAAGCCACGTATCTGGTTTTCAGTTTTAGCCTTATCTTTGTTTTTTATTTTTTTTACTATTTAAATTTCTTTTAAATCGGATATTTTATCTATTTACATTTCAAATATTATCCCCTTTCCTGGTTTCCCTTCAGAAACCCTCCTATCCCATCTCCCCTCCCCCTGCTTCTATGAGGGTGCTCCCTCCCCCACCCACCCACCCACCCACTCCCGCCTCCCGACCTCCCCAACACTGGGGCATCGCACCTTCACAGGACCAAGGGCTTCCTCTCCCACTGGTGCCCAACAAGGCCAATTTCTGCTACGTATGCGGCTGGAGCCATGGATGTGTCCATGAGTATTCTTTGGTTGTAGGGACTAAACCTCTAACCAAAGAGTGCCTCATCTTGTAATCTTCCCCTGGCAAAGCTCAGCAGGCTGAGTTTATAAACTGCAGGTGAGTCCGTTCCTAGGTGCTTCCTAGGTGCAGGCTCTGCAGAGAAGTCCCTCTCTCCTCCCTCCTTCCTCACCTGGTGCTTCGTACCCTGACCTTGACCTCTCTGCAGACCTTGGTGTGTGAGGACAGCTGTGGTCTGTGGTGACACTAACCGCAGAACCCAATCTCTTGAGTGGCTTCGTGCAGCACTTCTGTGGGCTAATGGCGTGTTTGCCTTCTAGCGAGCTGCATTACACCAGCTCTGTCTCCCACTTTTTATTGTGAGTCGGAAAGCAAGTAGGTAGAGCAGATGGAAATGACCCATAAAAGGTGGAGGGCTCGTTACAGAAATCAGAGGCTGGGGGCGGGAGGTGGGGGCAGGGCACTGTCCTGGAGCTTCAGAACAGAATGCCTCTGTGTGACTTGTGACAACAAGCAGGTTCACCTTAGCAACAGGGTCACTAGCGAAGCACAGCTGCTTTAGGTCACCGGATGCTTCCACTGTTCCTAATCCTTTCCAGTAGCCTGAAAGAAAGACTTGCAGTATTTTTACATCATGGAAGTGTCTAGGCACCAGCGACTGCAGAATTAATGAGGAAAGACATGGCAGGCAATGGTGGTCAGTGTTCTGAGGAATACTAAACACAGCGGGAAATAACACTTTCCTAAAAACACACCAGCATCCTGGAATAACCCTCCGGAGGAAGGGCCACAGTGCGCATGCTCAGTCAACCCACTGATGATTTCCGGTGTAAAAATGTCTGCCTGCGAGCAAATGACAGACACACGGAAGCATGTGAGAGAAGAGCTGGTGTGTGGTGGGCTGTGTGCTCTGATGTAGCACACCCATGGGCAGTCTTAGTGTTTACTATGTAAGCACATAGCTAGTTAGCAGGAGGTTAGCTAGTAGGAGGTCTGCAGGAAGAAGGAAGAAGACTAACAGTTTCAAAGCCTGACCCATATTAGGAAAGGCTTTGCCAGTTTCCCATGAGGCCCAGGCCTTGGTCCTTGCAAAGGCTGTGCCTGTGTAAATGACACACATTCACTCAGGTCTTTACCTTACCGAAGGCTTTCTCCACTTCCTACAAGGGTCTAAGTGTCATCCGCATTTACAGTTCTATTTAAATAAACTCGGGGAGCTCTTTTAGTTAGCAGGTGGACAGAGGCATAATACAGTGTAGGGACCAAACTAATTTCTAAAGAAAGATTGCTATTGCTCTAAAAATCACTGCATAGTCACCTAACTCCTGCTGGGTTATCCCTATGACAACGCTGTCACCTCTGTGACATCCATTGACTATGCTATTTGTTATAAGAGTCAAATGAGTTGTAAAACTGTATGTAGCAGGTCACGGTGCATTGTGGGTAAGGTGGTGTTCTGAAAGGCAGGGCTTGTCAGGCGGGCGGTCTTTCCTGACCCACGCATGCTCAGTGTTCATGAGGAGACGCATGGCGTTTTAAACTGGGAACTTTTTAGATTATCGTTTTTTGTTTTTGTTTTTTTTAAGGACGTAACATTCCCTCCTTTAAGAAACTGAAATTATAGCTCTGCCTTTCAAAATTAGCACCCACTCTAAGATGAACTCCAGAAGAACGTAATATCTTCAACCTAAAATGTAGTCAACAATAATGGTTTTCTGCTCAACAAGAGGAAACTGGGTTGAACACGTACATGGAAAGAGAATCCACACCACCTCTGCACAGCAGGTTGGAGCCTGGCTGTCCTGTAAAGATCCAGACCTAAATAATTCAGGAAGAACTAATTAATAGTGAATTTTGTGTCTCTTATAATTACTAACATTGGTTAAAGCGAACTCTAATAAATATCACATTAGCTATTGAAAAGTTCAGCGTGGTCAGTGAGACCAGTCCCCCTCGAACGTCTCCAGATAAATGATTTCTTTAGGGCTCAAGATTCTTGCTCCCTCTGATCTTTTAAAGTGGGGGTCGACAGACTGTGGAGGGAAATACCTTTTGGGGGTTCGTATAAGTAACAATTGGGTAAATCAGACCGAAAATGGATTTGTGAAAAATAGCAGTTCTGATGTAAAGGAAGGTTTGTATTTTGCCATGAAATCACCTGAGAAGGAGAGCAAACAGGGTGGGGAGAGCTGGCATGGGATCAGAACTGCGGTCTCCTTCCTCTCGTAGTTAACTATTTATTTCATTAAGCTGCTCACTGTCCTCGGCTGGAGACGTAGTTCAGTGGCAGAGCGTTTGCCTAATGTCTAGGAAGCCACCTTCCTTAATTTTGGTTCAGCCACCAAAATTAAACAGTTAAAGGAAGCCATCTGCCTCCCTCTCTGGCAACTTTGTTTCTTATCCCCACAGCAAAAACGTAGGGGGTCTGGAAGTTCAAGTGGAGGGTCTTCCCACAGCGCACAGGTAGAATGCCAACATCTGGCTGGTTTGTGTCTATGCGTAAACCCTGCAGTGGATTCAGTTCTGTCTGAGCAGAGGGCACAATGCCAGGCCTACAGCTTCCGTGGAGTGAACACTGGCTATGGCCGTTCTCCACTGACTTACTGCAAAAGTTATTCAAGAAATGTCCAAGTTTAAGGCCAAACGACCAGGAGGACCTAACTAAGATCCACCCCAAGAACATGATATCCAAGAGTGGCGGTGTACATTGTTAATCTCAGTGCTGGAGGAGCCCTGGGACTTAATGCCCACCTAGGAAATTCAGCCAGTTTAAACTCTAGATTCAGTGAGAAGCATTGCCTTGCATCTAAGGTGGGAGAAATTAAATGAGAAATCTGATGTCAGCCTGAGGCTTCTAAGTGTGTGTGTGTGTGTGTGTGTGTGTGTGTGTGTGTGTGTGTGTGTGTGTGTGTGTACTTGCATATACATACATACAAAGATGAACATCCCCACGAAAAGGTTACTATTGCTTTCTTTGAGGATCTCATACAGATCACTTTGAGAGAGCATTTCAGACCCACAGTGAGCATCATGTGACCAGCACGTTTGCCTGACCAACCATTGCTGTAACTCTCTACCTTCCTTACTCAAGGTGGGTCTGTTTAAAACCTAACCCCTGATCTCATGTAAGGGGCACTGATAAAACGCTGGAAGGCCCCTCGGAGGCTACCAAAGTTGTTCTTTGGCATTTTCTTTATCCATTATGCAAATATTTCAACTTATTAATAATTGAAATGGCAACACATTAATAATTAGGATCCCCATTACAAATCTGACCTTTAATTGAATTCTATAGCAATGGATTGAAAGATGAGCCTCTTGATTTATGCAAGAATAAAGGTTAAAAACCATTTCCAACTCCATCTATTTTTCTTGTGTTTGTTACTTCAGAAATACTGACGGAAGCTCCTTTTATAGGCATCCTCCACTGCACTCTCCAGGGTTTGGGGTGATGAGGTACCAGCAGCCCAGAATCCCGTGTTCTCAATGCATGTTTAGTAATCTCAGTTCTGAGACAGATGGAAAAGCGGAGACTTTACCAGGATTCAAGAAACACAACCCCATGAAAATTCCAGCCACTCAGAGTTCTCAAGCGGCCATTTTAAATGTATCTTGCCCATGCAGCCAGGTACCCAGGGACTGCTGTCCATCAGCACAAATGTGGCTCTCCTCTTAATTAACTATGTACAACCCTGTGATCAACAGGATGTCCTGCACTGGGGTTATTGAACACAACTCTGAGACAATTCTTCAGCATGAGGGCAGCCTCAACCTGGTCACTCATTGTCTTGGAGACAGGGTGCCAAGGGACCCATATCTTTAGGAACATCGTTAGGACAAGGGGAACTATGCCATGAGATGGCTGTGACACGGAGACCGTGGTCCTATGCTTCCTTCTTGAGAAGCTGTGGAAACAGCTATAAGAACACTGAGGTCCCTACCTTCCCTGCGTCTGCCCTCTGATGTCGTTTAGCTGCAGGAAAGTGATACCATTTTCAATTGTGTACATACACAAAAAGTGTATCTGCTCACACCAGAATGCCTACAGAAGGGCAGACAGAGCACTCCAAGAAGGAGTGGGAAATGCTCAGCTAAATTACTGGCTGTTCTCCCAGACACACCCACCATGGTTCCAGTGACCTGTTTCCTTTCTTCTCCACTTGTCACCAGAAAAATATTGACTGTGTACAAATTTGTGCTCAGCATGAAGATTTCCTGAAGGCCCAAAGTGTCACTCGTGGGCAAAACTGAAATGGTTGACTTATGTTAATGACTTCTAAGACTTGATTGATTTTTAAAAGAATTGAAAAGAGCTTTAAATACAATCATATCATAAACGTGCTGATCCCCAGGCGGATCTCAACAATTGGCAAGCAATTTGTTGCCAATATTTAGGATTAATAGATATCACAGAATGACTTAGAGTTTTAAATCATTTTGGAAGTTTATTACATAAGGAGCTGAAATGATGTCTCAGTGATTAAGAGCACTTGTTATTATTCCAGGGGACCCAAGTTTGGTGCCCAGCATTGTGTCCCATGCAACCCAGCAGCCTATAATTTCATTTCCTGTGAGTTATAAAGCCCTCTTCTACTCTCCAAGGGCACCCACACATGAGTAGCTTGTGTGCATGCTACACACTACACACACACACACACACACAATTAAAATGTTCTTAGAATTGTTATTATCCTTTGGTACATAAAGGACATTCTAATGTAAGCATATAATGTACCTTGTGCAGACGTCCCCATGTTCTAAGCCCCACCCCCCCTCTCCTGTATCATTAGTCCCCTTATTTCTCTAGATAGTTTTGTGTCGACTTTAATTTTGTACCCATAAGATTGCATAATCTATAAAGTCTAGGATGTAGAGAGGTCACAATGAGAAAAGACACACACTGTGTTCTTGGTCGTTCTGAGACCAAGGTAATTCACTTAACGTGGCATCTCCAAGTACATTTACTTTTTTTGTGCAAACCTCTACAAGGCATGGACGTCGTCCAACAGTAATCTGAAGAAGGGAAGCTTTGTTGCTGCTAAGCCCCTCCTGCTATTTTCTAGGAACACAAAGAGGAATGAATAAGGGAAATTCATAAGCACGGTGGGATTAGGTGTGTTTTGTTTCGTTTCGTTTTGTTTTGAGTAATGAAGTATGATATTCGTCACTTGAAGGAAGTGGGGGCTCTTGTACTTTGAAGATTGCCTGCGGCTCTGAAGGCCTCATACATTGAACTTGTCTCCTTAAAGACATTGCGCAAATTTAAATTCTTGGAAGTTGAGGAAATGCGTGTAGTTCTGCCTGTGTTCTGCATGGAGTTGGGTCTGAAGTGTTGGAAGAGAATCTTGAAGACCCAGAAACAGCAACGGCCACCTCTTATCTCACCTGGGGAGGGCCCTGGCTTACTCTAAGCAGGCAGGAGCTTGACGATGTTGCTGTAAGTTGTGAGAGGTAAGGGCCTGTCTCAGTGGTCAGTTCCTCTCTTGTTTCTTCTGGCTGTCATTCCCAGGAGCCATCAGGCTTGTCCCCCTAAAAGCTCCATCCTCAGAAAAGCTCATGTGCAGGTGAGTATGCCTCAGCGCTCCACTTATTGCCCCAACACTCCATTCTTACTAACATAGCCTTAGAGCACAGCCAATGGAGATGAGGCCACTGACTTGTTCTGTTACGAACACGTAGGATATGTCCAGCACCACAGTGAAAAGAATGATATCAGAGATGTTATTCCTGTGAGGTGGATTAGGAATAAAGATGAGACAAGGATATGGTTTGTGCACAGCTGTATGAGAGTGTGTGCACCTTGGGGGCAAAGTGTGTGTTCCTGCAATGATTCAAAGTCTCTGGGAGATGTGTGCCCTGTGTAGATCATATGCAAATGCTACACCGCTTTAGCTAAGGGGCTCAAACATCTTAAGGTTCTGGTATCTGTGGGAATCCTGAAGCTACTCCCCTTTGGATACCATAGTGAGGTGGCCAGACATTTCATAGCCCAGTTGTGTAAAACCCTTCATCTAAAGAGCTCACATGTTCTACCAATGTCAACTTCTTCACACTACAGAAATGATTCTGTTGTCCATGGGCTGCCAGCCTACTGGTTGAAGCCTCCCCCTGTCCGTCTCTGACTCGAACTTTGTTAGTTACTGGTCTTGACTGTCTGCTCGATCTGGCCAGCACTACAAATCTCTGACCTTGCAGGTGTCTTGCTGGGTATTGATTAGACTATATTCCCACTTTTCTCAAGTTTACATGACTGGTTCACAGCTTTAGCACTGTGGAAAGCTGGCTCTATCACAAGCACTAAGACAAAGCTGTAGCCTTTCTTGGTTACCTCATTCTTAGCTCCTTGTTGATTGGGTGGTCTGGAGTAGTCTAGGCAGAAACTTCTTGTCAGAAGTCATCCTTACTTACAATGTAGTCCATCACAATTAGCTACATCAGAAGCAAGGGTGTACGAAGGGACAATAGAATACCCTACATGTGTTCTTCAGGAGTCTTGAGGATCAATGGGGCTGTCGGCTTATGGTCCTTAGCCAGAGTCTTATCTCTCCTCTCATCTTTCAGAGTTCATTATCATACGGCCAACTCTAAGACCTCATACTCTTCTTCCTCGGGGTTCTAGACTTTGTTGCGTCAACTCTTGTCTTTCAGATTTTATTTGTGTTTGAGCGTCTGAATGTATGTAAGCATGTGCATCCTATGCATGCCTGAGTGTGGCTGAGTTCAGAAGAGGGTGTTGCATCCCCTGGAGCTGAAGGTACAGCCAGCGTGAGCCATCAGTAGGTGCTAGAAGCCAGAAGCAAGTTCTCTCCAACCTCTGAGCCATCTCTCCAGGCACTGCTGGGTTAGCTGTTCTTTGTTTATTGAAAAAGATTGTTTTCCATACTGGATATTCCGATCATGCTTCCCCAGTTCCTCCTAGGTCTTCCCCACCTCCCCACTTACCCAGCTCCATGCCCTTTCTTTATTCTCACTCCTTAAAAGCTTAACCTTAATCTTCCTTTATCCTGTTCTCTGATCTCACTGCAGCATACATGCGCAACTCACGGTTTCCACTGTGGACTTTTCTCCCTTCGTGTCTGCTGCTGAGCAAACTACTGTCCCAGGAAGGGACACTAAGTCTCCCTTTGCAAATGTGCTGTGGACACTAGGAAAATATATAGAAATGGTTTCCAAGATCTACTTTGTAGAAACATAACCGGAAGAGGTTTAACTGGCATTCTCTGTAACAAAAGCAGTCACCCGGAATGCTATTTCCTAGAGTTTCCACCTATGACTTAATTAGTTATAATGACTATCTACTATTTTGTAATGTATAAAGACAGAGGATTACAGTGCTTCTGAGAATGTCAAGGAAAAAAAAATCAATGAATGCAGGGATTGGGAATCTGGCTTGACAGTAAAACACTCACCTGAACATGCAAGGGCCCAGGTTACATTTGAAGCATTGAGAACATTACAAAACAAATCCAATATATTCCAACACCCTGCCTTCCTCCTCCAAATACTTACCCAAACAAATGTACCGTTTGGGCATCTCAGGGGCCCTCAGTAACCTCTGTGATCAAAAGCTAGTTGTATGGTTGTGTGGGAGCTTTGGTCTTCTCACCCAGTATCCTGTGTAAACTGATAATCCAGAAAGGCAACCCCCCTAAGAGGCCGCATGTAAGATTCTACCCCCACAGCAGACTGCGGGAGACATGCTCTCCCAGCCTATCTGTGAGGTCACAGGTCTAGCATGGCTGAGTAGCCACAGCCATACTCAGGTCATGCTCTGTCAAATGATAAAGTCCTGCTTCTTCCTTCTCTGTTAAATGCTCCCACTGGCTAAAATTTAATCTAAATGGGACTCATTCGACATTCCAGATCCAGGCATAATCAGGGCAGCGTTGAGACTGTTTTTCTTTTTTCTTTTCTTGTATTGGATATTTCTTTATTTCCATTTCTGGTTTCCCCTCCAGAACCCCCCTATCCCATCTCCCTCCCCCTGCTTCTATGAGGGTGCTCCCAAACCCACCCACCCCCTCCCTCCCACCTCGCTGCCCTGGCATTCCCCTACACTGGGACATCGAGCCTTCACAGGACCAAAGGCCTCTCCTCCCATTGATGGCCAACAAGGTCATCCTCTGCTACATATGCATTGAGACATTTTTAAGATACTGGTTCTTTCTTCTCATAGGCCTCCTTCAGCTGTTTTCTCAATGACATAATCGTACGTCACCCTGTAAGTTAGAGCTCTGTGGGTGGCTGACTGAAGAGGACCTGGAGCAGTCTAGAAAGTAGCTTGTGTGACAATGTGTGGCCTCCATCTCCACTTCTGTCTCTGATAAATCCGCCTTGGTATACTTCTCCACTATGGGCTTGATCTCTGCAAGCTAGAAAGATAACTACAGAACAGCCAGGAGAGCTGGCATCCAAGTTGCAAGGGCTAACCTAGTTCACAGAAAAACAGTGTTAATAGAAAGCCATTGGAGGTGAGATGGGGTGAGTGCCCCTAAAAGAGTGTCAAGCCACTCTTAGCTCCATGGTGGAGACCTGAAGGAGCCTGGTTTACACATCCTGTCTTAGTCAGTTGAGAGAGGCCCAGGAGTGGTTGACTCTATGACAACCAAGCTAGAGCCGTGCTGTATTCCGGTGGATGTGCAGAAGCAGACATGTTGACATTCCCCATCCAAGCACACATCAGTGGAGATGGAGAATGAGGTGGGGTGGAGAGCTTAGCTTCCAGGATGAGTCCCTTTCAGAACAAAGGAAACACATAAAGCAGATGTGCTTGGCCACAGGACATGTAGGACCTGCGTTGATGGGGCCTCACGGGACTCTGCAAAGCAAACAAAAGCAGGTGACGTAAACATCAGAGCAAAGTGAGAGTTGCCGACAGGAGCCTGCCAGTTTCTAATGACATGGCCCCTGTGCTGCTGGCCTCCAACAAGATGGTTAAAACACAGTCTTTCTTGGACTTTTTTGAGGTCTAGCGAGCACCATCTAAAAGCATGTGTTTTAGCAACAACAGAGGCTTGTCTTTGGAAAAATTAAATCGAACAGTGCTTTCACTTACATAATCAATAACCGTTGCTATTTCTTTCTTTGAATGATGACAAATAATTAAAGGAATCATGATGTCCAGTAAGCATGCTCCTCCATGGAAGCTTCTGTTTGTTCACACCAATGGGGTGACAGGTGTTATATAACCACGGCTAACACTGTCTGATTCAGGCAGCAGAGATGGCCCAATGGGTAGCAATTGTCGCCCAAGCCTCATGACCTGAGTTCCAAACCCAGAACCTACATCAAGCCAAATGGACAGACTACAGGCCGTAGGAATAGGAGATGCAGGGGCAAAAGAATTCCCGAAATCTTCATGCCAGCTAGTCTATCATACGCAGAAATGAACATGAAGACCTCATCTCCAGCCAAGTAGAAGGTGGGGATCAACACCTAGCATCATCCTCTGACTTCTACATGCATGGCATAGCCTGGTCCTCATCCCCCGACCCCCACCAGCACAAGATGAAAAGAAAGATTTCAGTCACAAAAACATTCATTCACATCTTCCAGGATTGCAAGCCCCGATCATTGATCATTGTTCCCTGGATGTCGCTAGAGTCCTTCTTCCTGCTGCAAGAAAGCTGTACGAGAAAATACACAAGAACATTTCAGATCCCAATAATCTTGAAGAAAACTAGGAAATTACATCTGGGGTGGCGGCTTTAGAATGCTCATATCTGCCCAGAAACTGATGTCCACCCAGAACTGAATGCTGGTGTCCACCCAGGAACTGATTTATAGACATGAATAACTCCTCAAAAACACATGCAGTGCTTTCGTTTTCTGCCTCACAGAGGAAGCTGTTGCTTAAATGCAAAGAAAGCCATCAGATTCCACAGGTAGCCAGCTTCCCAGGGAGCTGCTGGTGTCGGTGGTTTACTGAAACGTCGGCATTCTGAGTAGGTTGACAGAACTTTTGTGGTCAACTTACTCACAACATAGACTATAACCAAGTGTGTCTGGACTTTGGGCATTATGTCAGACCTTTTCGCCTACAGCATTTATGTTCCCGAACCAAACAACCCAGTCACAAATGAGGAAAACACACAAAATGAAACCCTCAAGATGTCTTAAGAGAATGTTCCTGTTGGCTTTCTGTTGCTCCAATAAACACCGTACAAGAGACGACTTGTCAAGAAAAGGGGTTATTTCAATTTACAGATCACACACAGTCCATCATCAAAGGAGGCCAGGGAAGGAACTCAAAGCAGGAGCTGAAGCAGAGACCATGGGAGAATGCTGCTTACTGGCTTGCTTCCCTTGGCTTGCTTGGCTACTTTTCTCAGATGACTCAGGACCACCTGTCCAGGGATGGAACCGCCCAATGGAAGGCAGGCCCTCCTACATCACTTAGCAATAAGAAGGTGCCCCACAGAAATGACCACACATCAATCTGACAGAGACGATTCCTCGAATGAAATTCTTTCTTCCCAGATGGGTCAAGCTGACAAGGAAGATTAATGATCAGGGGAAGTTTATGCAACACCAAGGAGATTAAAAAGATACTTGCCAGTTACAGTCTTTTAGTGGGGGACAAGTCACTTAGCCTTGGCTATTGTGAGCCATGGTTGAGATGCCCCTTCTGCTGGTGCATCCCATCTCTGGTCATTTGGTAGCAACCCAAGCCTTTATCCTTCAGTTCACCTTTCACACTGTAGACCCCCCAGGAAGACTGAGGCTCTACCTGCTTTAACCCATCATCCTCCCACCCTCACCCACTTTTAACATCTTAATTTTGGAGATTAGATGTGCACTGAATTCTCAAGCCCATAGATAGATCTCTCAGGTAGAGAGAGTAAAGGACATACATTTATTTGTAAATCTTTGCTGTGTGGAACTATTAGCAAACAAATATTTTAATATAAGTAGGGTATAAATTACAATGCTTAATCTTAACAAGGAGCATGTAGCCTTCAAGAGCCATTGTTTAAGGTGCTTTGGGTTCAAAAACCCCCTTCCCACCTTATTAAGGATTAAAATCCCATGAAGATGGATTGATGGATACCTTGTGCTCTGCCGAACCGACATGCCTATAGGAGGTTCCATGTGCAGCCTACCAGATACTATCTGGAGGAAAACCAAAGAAAGGGATCAGCAAGCATTCGCACAGGAGGGAAAGTCACCAGATAGCAAGGGTCAGCAACAAATGAGGCATTAGCCACAGGCTGAAGATGCTCAGACATTCCTGCCAGCTCAGCATAGTCAGCTAGCACTGGACAAGACACCGGGCATATGCAGCACGGAACTCCAGACCTCTTCCCAGGACCGTGCCTCCAAGTCCTGTCCCCATATCCTGCCTTTCATCGAGTCGTGTTCACACGCCCAATGTCCAGGCAACATCTGCTCTGAGCTGTGAGTTGAAAAAGTATGTATGTAGCCTGCGTGGTTTTCTTAGCTAGCTAGCACAGGGATGCTCCCTGATGTCTTCTTCCGATAAGCACACTGCTGATTCCTTGAGCCAACTCTAGTGGATGTTATAGAAAAACAAGCCATCCCTCATGGCCAAGCCCAACACAGACCAGTGGACTCTACAGCACGTGACAAGCAGTTACATGTTGCAGGGAAGGGGTGACAGGTGAATCTGAGAATTCTACCCTTCCACAACTTCAGCTCCTGGCCTTCAGTGTCTTGCTAAGCTTAGTAGCATGCTCATGTCTAGCTCCAGGCTCCCCATCTGAAGGATCAGCCTTGTTCACAGACATGCTTAGAAGTCAGGTAAATCCAGCACACCCAATAGCAGACAATCGCCAAGGCTACTCAAGGTAATACTGTAGACCAATGACATAATGCAATGATCTGTAAACCACAGTGGCATCTTTTTCATGTTTACAATTTGATGTTTATACACTTTGAACTCTCTATTATCTAAGTCTATAGTAAAATAGAAGTAACTATCATTTATTTTATATCGTTTCTTTTATAAGATTAAACCATATACATATTTACATATAGATGTATCATATATGTGTATATTTGCATATACATACACATATATGTGTGTCATATCACACACACACACATATATATATATATATGCATATATATATATGGAGAGAGAGAGAGAAGTCTGATGTTCTACATCCAATTTCTGATATATACAAAGTAGAAAAAATGAACTGACTCCTTCAAGCCATCCTCTGGCCTCTGTATGTGTGCATATGCATGAGTGCTCCCTACACACAAAACTTTCAAATGTAATAAGATAAAATAGGATTCAGTGTCTGATGACTTTGATACTAATATTCCTATTGTCAAGGAATCTGGTTTGTCTTATTTTTTAGAGATTTATTTTTATGGATGTATATGTATGTCTTCTCTGTAAGTATATACTGCATGTGTGTGACTGCCCTACCTGCAGAAGCCAGAAGAAGGCATAGGGTCTCCTAGAGCTGGAGTTACAGATAGTTTACCAACCTGACCTGGTTGGTAAAATCTGATAGAACTGCAAGTGTTCCTAATCACTGAGCCATCTCTCCAGCCCTTAAAGCTTGCCCTAACCACTGAGCCAACTCTCCAGCCTTTAAAACTTGCCCTAAACACTGAGCCATCTCTCCAGCCCTTAAAGCTTGCCCTAACCACTGAGCCAACTCTGCATCTTTCCAGCCCTTAAAGCTTGTCTTATAACTAAATTCAGTAACAATTTTCTGTAGCACTGAGGATGGCATAGGGGTCCTTATATGTGCTAGGTAAACATCCCAGTACTGAGCTGTAGCCCTGACCAATCGTGAAATCTGAGTGTGTACTTGTTCATTTATGTTAGTACATGCACCCATGCATGCGCCCAGGAGGCCAGAGGTGGGCATGAGGTCTCTCTCTGTCTGTCTCTGTCTCTGTCTCTGTCTCTCTCTCTCTCTCTGTCTCTCTCTGTCTCTCTCTCTCTCTCTCTCTCTCTCTCTCTCTCTCTCTCTCTCTCTCTCTCTCTCTCTCTGTTGTTGTTGTTGTTCTCTATTTTGTTTACCCGAGCAGCAACTCTCCTTGGCCTGGAGCTTACCAATTAGCTGGACTGGCTGGCCAGTGAGGCCCTGGTATGGTGTCGCTCTGACCCTGCCTCTAATGCCAGAATTACAAGTTCACAGCACCACATCTGGCTTTTGGTTACATCAGTCTGGGAGATTCTCATTCAGGCTCATGCTTAGGTAGCATACATTGTATCCACTGATACATTGTATCCACTGATACATTGTATCCACTGATATATTGTATCCACTGCGCCATCACCCCCCCCACACACACACACATTATGACACATTTTTATTGCAAAAAACCTACATTATCTAAAAAGCCCCTAATAGATAAACTCTAAAAGAAAACATGCTATTCATGTAAAATTACACCTGCTGACAACGTTTAAATGCAACATATGAAAATATGAGTCAGTATTCGCTCCCCACGCGTGATGCCTATTATTTCAACACTTGGGAAACTATCTGCTTATTATTCCCTTTAAAAGACGAGCTCTTCTATTACTATGCAATCAAAGTGGGCTTTATTTTTACCGGTGAGCAAGCTAAAGTGCTTTCTTGTAGAGTATTGGGTTGTATTTTCAAAATATCTGATCACCAATTAAAAGCCCCGTGTCTGATACGTCCCTAACCCTTTACGTTAATAAAACAATTTCAAATTACAATGTCATTTTCCCAAATGATTATCTTTTGTGTGCTAATGGTACCTTTCCTCCTTTAAAATTGTTATGGGTCTCCGTAGCGATGGATTGTTCTAGAAGACAATTTTAGACAAGTCTATTTCCCTCAGCGGGGACAGTACAGCTCAGCATGCTGATGTGGGGTTGAAGCTCAGTGTAGTGAGGCCGCTCATGGAAGCAGCTCAGGAAGTCTATTTCTGTAGACGACTCCCATCGGCTCTGGATAAGGTCATGTGTCTGTGGGGACTCCTCAGATCCTCCCTACAGCATCTTAGTATAATGGACCTAGCTGGTTCCTGGGTAAGCTGAGGTGAGAATGGGCCAGTCTCCAGGCATAGGGGATTCCTGAGATCAAAATGCTTTGAATTCAGAAGCATCATGCATCATCTTTGTGAGTCAGACTGGTCCCTGGTTGGGTGCCTAAATCCTTGAGGACAGAGCAGCTGGTGTGCTGTGATATAACTGGACACTAACCATGGCGGCCCTCATCATAGGCTGTACCTTTTAACCACTATCTAAGGCTTTCCGGTTTAAATATCTACAATCAGAGCAACAGCCCCAATTTGTCCTTATTTCAAACACACATTGTGGCCACCACTTTCCCCTTGGATTGAGCTCTGGGAGAGTCTAATTCAGATTCAGTTACAAGAGAACAAGAGGACAGGCATCCACTAAGCCCCAGGATTACATGGTTTGGCTAGAAAATGAAGCAGCTCACAGCTAACAGAGCACAAAACATGGTCTGTTCTCTCTTCTCTCTTCTGATGGATACACCTTCCTGGGATCTAGAGCACAAGATTTGAAGGCAGAGTCAGTGTAGCTCAGAGCTCTATGTTGGGGGGCATGCGCCTAGGCTACTGGATGGCAACCTGGTTGGTAGACCACAGACCAACCCCTCAAGTAACAGGTTACTTAGGAGACAACATTACTCCAGGGTTGTCTCTCTTTGTGATTTCTTCATTGTTTCTATTTCAATTTTTAGATCCTGGATGGTTTTGTTCAATTCCTTCCCCTGTTTGGTTGTGTTTTCCTGTAATTTTTAAAGGGATTTTTGTGTTTCCTCTTTAAGGGCTTCTACCTGTTTAACTGTGTTGCCCTGTATTCCTTTAAGGGAGTTATTTATGTCCTTCTTAAAGTCCTCTATCATCATCACACAGAGAGACAACCCTGGAGATAGAAAACCTAGGGAAGTGATCAGGAGTCATAGACACAAGCATCACCAACAGAATAGAAGAGATTGAAGAGAGAATCTTAGGTGCAGAAGATACCATAGAAAACATTGACACAATAGTCAAAGAAAATGCAAAATGCAAAAAGCTCCTAACCCAAAACATCCAAGAAATCCAGGACACAATGAGAAGACCAAACCCAAGGATAATAGGTATAGAAGAGAATGGAGATTAACAACTTAAAGGGTCAGTAAATATCATCAACAAAATTATAGAAGAAAACTTCTCTAACCTAAAGAAAGAGATGCCCGTGAACATACAAGAAGCCTAGAGAACTCTAAATACATTGGACCCAAAAAAATTCCTCCTGTCACATAATAGTCAAAACACCAAATGCACAAAACAAAGAGGCAAGATCACAAGAACCAAAATAATAAAAAGATGAGATCACACCCTGTCCATGGCATCTTTCTCCCCACCCCATTCCCGTGTCTGTGTCTGTCTCTCTCTTCCTCTCTCCCCCTCCCCTTTCCCTTCCATCTCTCTCTCCCTCACCTCCTCCTCCTTCCTCTCCCTTTCCCTCCCCCTCCCCTTCCCTCTTCCCCTCCCTCTTAACCTTCCCCAGAACTTGACCCTTTCATGCTTTTTGTCACTTAGGTTATAACAGACTGCATCACATGTTATCAAACATCCTGCTCCTCCTGAAAGTGTGTAGAAGTCAAGTATTTCTTTTAATTCAGGAATCTCTGTGAAGTATCCCTGGGCCTTACCCTGCCCTGTTGGCTCTCTCAGTGGGTCAGAGAGTTTCTCTGCCATCATAATGCCCTGAGTTGAGTTAGAATTTCCAGCAACCATGTTAAAAACACTGTTGCAGCTAACAGTGCCAATAACCCCATCACTGGAGGGCAGAGAGACAGGTATGGCACAGAGATCATTGGTGACCTTCAGGTTCGGTGAGGACAGTAAGGCAGAGACAAGAGCTCTACCTGTGTGTATGTCCCAGGCCCTGAGTTTATTTTTACACAAAGATAATTGCCTAGTACAATCATGACATAGGTAAGGGATTACATCCTGCATCTCCCTCACTTTGTCCCCTACCTATTTCTATACTTTGCTCCAGAGTAACAGGCTTTTGTGATATATACAGTGCTTTTTTTTGTCATTTTCAGAGGTACAGAACTATCAAAATTTATGCGTGCATTACCTCAACTAAATTACTTTTATATTGTGCCATAAGATAGCTTTTGAATTTAATCTAAAGTACATATCAGAGAATTACTGATGTGTTATAGAGAAGTATTTCTCTTGTGCACACTGTCTTCACATTGTTACATGGAGAAAACATACTATATATTTTATTGCTTTCCCATTTATGAACCTCAGATCTTTTCACTTGTTGCAAAATAGGCTGCAAATAACATTATTTCTCTTTGTTAAAAGAGAACCACGAAGAGTATAATTGCACTTGACCTATTTTTCAAGCACGCGTATAGTTTTGTGTAATATACATGTGGAATTGAAATTGATGAGTTGAAAATGACAGGGATTTAAAAATGTTGATAGAACCTGGCAATTGCCTTCCAAAATGCATCTTAACTTGAATCCCCCATTTGTCGCATGTAAATGTCCCTGTGTTCTGTGCCCATAGCAGGTTTGAAGCAAACAGCAACTTTCATGTTGATAAATAGGTTATCTATGTCATCGTTCACCCATTTTTTCCTAATAAAAACCTTCTGTAGATTTTCTTTGTAATCATTCACTCATTAAAATGTGATTTTCATTTTTTTCTTGAACTACCTTTTCTCTTGCTGTTAAGAGAGCTTTGTGACCCTCGTTGGTTTTCTTGGGTTGTCCAGTGGCTACTTGTTTACGGCTCTAATGACCACGTTGTTTCTAGTGTTGCAAATACTTTTATACATTTCTTTTGTTCAAAAATCTGCCAACCCTGTCAAATCTTTTGATCTCAGAGTTTTTGTGTTGAACAAGAAAGACTTCCAAACTCTGAAATGGAAAACCTAAGTTTGGAAGTTGGTGAGATGGCTCCCCCTGGCTGCCGGGGAGGTGAATTACCGGTTTTTCAACCCGGTTTTCTAATTTGTTTCTCTGCTATCTTTTGTAGCTTAAAGTACACATACGTCTTTGATCTTCCTGGAATTGAATGACTTTAGGTAGCTTATACTTGCTACTCGGTTTTAATTATTTAAAAGGACGGCTAATTTCTATGGGTCTCTCATGAAGTGAATCTCACATTCAGCGTCTTCTTTGCTTGGTACCAGCACATGGATTTATGCCTGTGCCACAAACACAGTGAGACCGCACTCTGGAAAAGCGGGTGCAATATCATGTATTTGTCCCAGGATGGAGTATCCTGGTCAATTTATTTGTGGTTGGAGAATGCTGAGTAGGAAGGACTTGCTTTATGAATGCCCCTAACTTGCTGTCCTCATGGCCATGCTTGAGCTGTACGTGTGATCAGCTCAAGGAGGAAGTAAAGCTCTTCATGGGTCTGTGGCTGAGGAACTCCTGGACAGGGAGACACGGGCAGTTACACGTGAAGAAGATCTGAACAGAAGGAGCTTTGTCACTGTTCTATGCTTTGATGACATTGGCCCAGCCACCTCTGTTTGGTGGCCAACTCTGTCAACATCACAGCCATTGCTCTGATCTCCCTAGATTCTAATTTATCTTTAGATGCACCTTCTAGTTTGCTTCCTGTTGCTGGGATGAACACTGTGACCAAGAAGAACTGAGGTGAGAATGATTTATTTTTCTTTTGCTTACACTTCCAGATCACAGTTGATCCTTGACAGAAGTCAGAACAAGACCCAGGTAGACAATGAAGCAGAAGCCATGGAAGAAAGCTGCTTCCTGACACACTCTCTCCAACTTGTACTCAGCTAGTTGTCTTATATAACCCAGGACCATTGGCTGAGAGGTGACAGGGACTACAGTAGACTGGCCCTTCCTTTTGGTTTTTTGTTTTTTGTTTTGTTTGTTTGTTTTGGAACTATTTATTATTTTTTGAGAAACAGATATTGAATGTTATAGGATTTTTTTCTGAATATCTATACCCCATAAGCAAGGGTACCCACATTCTTTTTTATTAGATTTTTTATTTACATTTCAAATGTTATTCCCTTTCCCGGTTTCCCAGACATAAGCCCCCTAACCCATCTCCCTCCCCTTCTTCTATAAGGTGGCCCTTCCTATACCAGTTAATTACGATAATACTATTGATGACAGTAGTAGTAGTAGTAGTAGTAGTAGTAGTAGTAGTAGTAGTAGTAGTAAAAACTATACCACATAACCCCCAGACCAGCCTTACTAAGTATTCCTCCCACCTCCAAATGAGATTTCTGTGGTTAATTCTGACCTCCGTCAATCGACATCTGAAGCTACCTAGGAGAGCACACAATCCTGATTCCTTTGGTCATTTATACTTTGGCTCAGGCTAAACTGACTTCTTATTTCAGACTTGTTTTATACCAACAGTATGGGTAGGATGTGGATGGCCAGCAGATAGCAGAGACAGATTGCACAATCAAACAAAAGTAGATGATAGACATGTGACGGATACTTGATCATAGACAGACTAAAAAAGAACGCATCCAGTCTTCCACAAAAACTACACAGGGGTTTACACTGGATTTTCTGAGTTCCAATGGCCTAAGTCCCTTGGTAGGGTTGTCAATACCAAAGAGCGCTGAACTTTGTCAATCACCCATCACATCCATCGAATCCCTGGCACTTGTGTGGTGAGTTACGTCAGCAATGAACAGATGGAGTTTCCCACCATCCCTAGAAAGCCCATCTCTGTGACATCCTACCACTGAGCAGTGTGTTTTGGGGGAAAGGAGAAAGGTAACTTCTCCGAATTGAACACCATGTCTTCCTAGAAAGATGGAGGCCTATATGACTTAGGAAGTAAATAAGCACGTCTCTGGGAGTTTCTGAAACTTAGAAGACTCCCTAGACCCATCCCCAAGGTTACAGAAGGAAGGACGAGAGGATTCTGCTACTGTAGTGGCCGGTCAACTTGACACAAGCTGGAGTTATCAGAGAAGGGAACCTCCCTTGAGGAAATGACTCCATGAGATCCAGCTGTAAGGCATTTTCTCAATTAGTGATCAGGGTGGGAGGACCCATAGTGGGTGGGGCCATCCCTGGGTTCTGTAAGAAAGCAGGCTGAGCAAGCCAGGGAAAGCAAGCCAGGGAGCAGCATCCCTCCGTTGAACCTCTGCCTCAACTCCTGCCTCCAAGTTCCTGCCCTGTGAGAGTTTCTGTCCTGACTTCCTTTGTTGATGAATAGCAATGTGGAAGTGTAAGCTGAATAAACCCTTTCCGCCCCAACCTGCTTCTTGGTTAAGATGATTGTGCAGGAATACAAACCCTGACTAAGACAGCGACTGGTCGAGCTGTGGGTGAGCTGTTTGAGGAGCTCCAGGGAAGCAGCTTTTGTGAGCTTTCACTCATCTGGGCTGTGCCCTGATGCATCTGTCTTTGAGTATCATGCTCTTATAAGTCACAACCCCCACCCATGCTTCTGTAAGGAATCACAATAAACTCGCCAACTCACTGACCTAGACTGGAGGACTCACCAGTTTGCTCTGTTGTCAGTGTCTAACTTGGGGTGAATAAACCTTTGTTTGTGTCTCCCTGGGGAAAAAATAAAACCACAGGATGGGAGTTTTTATGTGGGTGCCGCAAAATCTTCCGAAAGGCACAATAGTCCTCAGAGCGGGAGAGCCATTGGGGGATCTTAGAAGAAACTTCTTCTGAGTTGTTGGGAGATGTTGACAAAGGCAAAGAGAGTTGGGGACCGCTGTGGCCCTGAGCTGGGAAGGACAAAGCAGGGGAATGAGAGGTTCTATTTACTCCTGATGACAGCCTGGGGTAGGCTGCGTGCCCACTGGAAAGATGAATGCTATCAACATCCATGGAAATAAACCTGGGTGGCTGCTGTTGCCGTGGCGGTTCCGTGTTTTGATCTTGGATTTAATAAATGGCCACAATAGCCAGAATGTAAAGAGGAGAGCTAAAACTATAGAGAGGAAAATCGATTGAGTCCCTGGAGTAAGGCGGGGTGATTATTCTTAGACAAAGGAATTGCAGGACAGCTTGTCGACCACATAATTGATGAACACGCCAGTAAATTTAAGGGACAAGAGCTTAAAAATAAACAGGTTCTGGGTTGCATTAAGTGCTTTTATTCCAGCCGATGCTTATGGAAGTCTGTAATGGTTTTGATATGGCATAGGAAACCCACTTGGCAACACACAGCTGTGCCTTATTTCAGAAAGCCCATTTCTGACCAGGAAGGACACCCATCTTCTTGGATAACTTCAACCCCCCTCCCCTTTCTGCACCACCACAACACATGTGTTCTGGAGACCTCTCATTGCAGTACGGATGGGGGACCCTTCTGAAGGTTTTGCCTTCTGCACTGGGGAGCTAGTTGACAGTCATCACGGCCCTAGGGCATCTCCCTGCAAAAGGAGCAAGGGAATACTGTGCACAACTCTGGATTGTGATTTTTAGGTTCTTTGAACCTGGGCTAAACCAGGCTCAAACCTGAGATCTGAGAAAAAGGGGCCGAAGGAAGTGGGGGGAGAGGGGTGTATATATTTAGGTATATAGATGAAGAGAAAGACAGATAGAATGTGTATGGGCATGTACACGTGTGTGCACAATCATGCACATGCACACGCATGCAACACACAATGCACACACACACATGCACACACACATGCACACACATGCACACACATGTGCACACACATATGCACACACACATGCACACACACATGCACACACATATGCACACACACACACACGCACACTCACACACACCAGTATGCAATACTCACCACAGTCTCACCTTTGCAGTTGGCAAAAGGCAACCTAAACTGGGGGAATGGCTGTGCTCTTCAGCATCCTTTTAAGATAAAGAAGGTAGCTATTAATACCGCCACATGGTTACCAGTAAATCAAATCTGTCAGTCGGTTTTGGTTGTCTTTAATACACCTTTGCAACAATTATCTTCCATGAGAAGACTGAGAAGGTCTTTTCGCAATACATAAGAGCTTTTATACAAAATGAGTTAAGGCAGGTCAGCACACGCTTTCTTGCCGTACAAGCCTAGTGACCTGGGTTCAGATCCCATGACCCACGGCTACTGGAAGTTGTCTTCTGGTACTCTTTACAGCCCATGGCATGCATGTGCCCCCCTCCAAAACCACCACAACAACAACAACAACAAAGGCAAGAAAACTGAACTCTGATACTTGCTGCCCTTGTACTGACCTGCAATTTCTTTTCAGGGCCTTTCACTTGAAGGAGAAGATGAGGGGTTCAGTGGACACTTCAGATGTCACATCCTGCTGAAGATTCTTATTAAGATTTTATAAGGATACTTGGCTCTTAAGGTGGCAACGTTACTGTACCCTTGACTCATTTCTAAGAATCTGTGCTGAGAAAGATCTGGGATCTAATGCCTCCCTGCAGCCTAGATTCATTCTTACTAAAATTACTCTTAACTTCCTTTCTACAATATGCATGTCTTTGTGTGGTTTTTGGAGCAATGGGGAAACATTTTCGAGTACAAGTATGTACTGAGACCCCCTTGGTAAAGCACCAAAGCATTCACTCCTTCCCAACAGCTCCCAGTGCCTTCCCAGGTAAAGCAGTTGTTTTAAGCCAAGCAAACACCTCCAATGAAAGGTGGATTGTCGCTGTGAACCTTGTACTTGGCATTGTCACCAGGGGCTTGGCATGTATTGTTTACCGATCCACAGATTGTGGAGCAGGATGCCCAAGCAGGTGCTGCTCTCCCTAGGTTTGCTAAGGCAGGCTGCTACCTGGAGCTGGCACACCTGCTTCCAAATCACATCTGACGGACACACCTGCCTCCCAGGTGCAGGCACACCTGTGTTTGTTGCTGTCCCCCTCTGGCAAGCACAGGGTGACTGGTGAGCTCCCTCAAGCATATCATCTACTGGACAGAGGAAAGATATGTCACCCTTCTGGGTGATACAGTTCACTCTCGCTTGAAGCTTCCCAAGGTTTAACTCATTGTTGTTCTTCTGAGTATTCAATTCTAATAGTTTCCATTTTGGCATTTAGTTTACTGTCTCATTGAAACAATAGCATTTGTATTCTTTTTAATGTTCGAGTATCTATTATGACTTATTGTAGAAATTTGAATTAAAAAATAACCGACCTCTTTTAGTAAAACTTGCATGTCACATGGACTTTAGTATTAGAGAAAATGCAATATTAATTTGGAATTCATTTTAGAGACAAAATGTCTCAACTTTTAAGTTATTACAAGAACAAAATGTTATAAATCTTAAAATATAGAATGATAAAGTGATTTTCATACTCAAAATTTGGTAAAAATATTGACAAATGAAATCAGATACGAACAATATCAGAACACAGTCCATGTCAGGACGTTATCCTCACCCCTCAGGTTACTGGAGAAGAGAAATTAGATTGGAGTAGCACGTGTTCAGTGGCTAAGGACTGGTTTCTGTCACATATAATAGCGTCTCATTCAGCCTTTCCATAAGACTATCATATAATGAAATATTTAGCCCTGAGAGTAAATAAAATTCTTATTGATGAGGCTTGGTGAGGTTTGTTTTAATTTCCACCCGCTCCATGTAGTTCTGCCAGTTGTAATTTCTTGTTGCCTCCCCAAACCTAAAATCACACACCCTCTGCTTGGGTGTACCTAGTAATCCGACAATAGTTTACTTTCTCCAGGATGGGTTAGTTTTGCACAGCTATGGTGCAAACACAGAGAGGATGTCTTAATTTAACTTGGCTCACGGTCTCAGAGGTTTGTTGCATGGGTGTTGGCCCCATGAACTTGGGCAAAACATTATGGTGACTGATAATATGCAAAAGAGCATCTTGAAGGGGGTTCAGTGAGAATGTCCAACACTCGATATATACAGGTGTGAAATTGTCAAAGAATTTAAAAAAAAAGAAAAAAGAAAAAAGAAAGAAAAGCATTTCCAGGGAGCGTCGTAAAGGGACAATGCAAGATGTATCCTTCAAGGACACACTCCCGGGGACTCCTTCCTCCAACCAGGCCCCACCTCTGAGTTTTTTAAACTTCTATTAATGCAAGCAGATTCTAGAAAGATATTAAGCCATTAATTAAGTCAGAGTCCTCACAATCTAATCTCTGGGAGCAACTTTTGAGCCGCATTCAGACGGATGCTTTCCTAGTCACCTCTTCAAGTCAGTCCTTGTCACCCTGATCCCCAAAATTTATTTCCTCCAACTGTCACATTCTACCCTTGGCAGCTTGTCCATCTCATTGGACTGAATACAATTTGCTCATCTCCGTTTGTCTCTAACAATTCCACCTCTGTTCAAAAGCCTAAGTTCAAAGTCTTCTCTGGAACTCAAAGCAAGTCTTACCAGCTTAAATCTCATGGCTTCAAATGTGGTATTTGGGACACACTTCATCAAGAGGTGAGTCTCAACAGGCTCAGATAGCCCTATCCTTGTAGCCCTGCTATTTGCCTCCTACATGGCCTCTCTCTTTAGCTCTTCTTCTTATGATCTGTACTTACCCTCGGCAGATGCTCTTCATTGCTAGCATCTCCAACACCTTGACGTCTACGTTATAGCTTAGGCTTCACCAACATGGTTGCCCGTGTTAGTATCTCAGAGCTTCCCGCAGAAACTTTCTCACATTGGCTGGCCTTTTAGGCTTTCCTTGGAAATCTGGATAGAAGCATTTATGCCATCTAAGTCTTGTGTTCTGCATGGCTGTAAAGCCAGCATCACGGGGTATGATTGTGTGATCTGTCACCAGCTTAAACAATGGCTGGTCCTCCTTGGACCAGAATTACATTAACCTCTGAGTGCCTGTGTGGTTGAACCAAGGAAAATGCATCCCCGGGTTTCTCTGTGAAAGCCTGAAGCCCTTTTCTCTCTTTCTCTGTGATGATGTTGTAAGTTTGCAACCTTGAGATGCAGTGTCTTCTGCATTTAGCCAATTCCTGGATGCTGTCAAGCATCCTTTCTCTTTCAAAGTGTTTGGCTTCTCGTTCATCACGATAGTCTCTTTATCAGCCACACTTTTCTACTTGCTGTTTTGCTGGCCAAGCTGTACTTGCGATGAGTTTTACTCTTGGTTCTCATTGTACATCTTATTAAAAGCAGAAAACAATAACTGTGCCCAAACCTAAATTCTGTTGTGGCTTGAAATTTCCTCCCCCAGATTAATAGGTCCATTTCTTTCTAATCTGGCTTCTCTCTGAAAGCACCAGGGCATAGACAAGGTGTCCATTCCTGTTAACATTCTGGACTCCTTAGTGTAGATCAACCACCTCTTACCTCCTGCTTACAACATCTTGAGCTCTCTCTATTCTAAAAACCTTCCCTAATTTTCCCAAAGGATTAAGGCACAACTGGTGAGGTTCAATCAAAGCAATAGCCCACCTTCTCTGGTACCAATTTTTATCTAGTTAATTATTTATGTATGGGACTAAAATACTTGTGAGAAGCTAAAGAATGAAAAACCTCATTCAGGTGAGTCTTTCAGAGATTTCAGTCCAGTTGCTCAGCCCCGTGCAACTGGGCAAACCATAATTCAAATTGGGATAGCCTTCTAGGCTCTGTCTCATGTACCCCTTAGAAATGATGTATTATTGCATTATGAATCCCCCAAAGGAATGAATCCACCTATCATCAAGTGTTAGCTACTCTGATCTAAATGTCTCTAGAAGCCCTTCCTGTATTTTGCATTGTCATATCCAGAGGTGTGCTTAATCTTACAGCAATTCTCAATGCAGTCAAGTTGGCGATCAAAATTAACCATCAAAAGAAATAAAATAAATGCTGGGCACTTTCAGGGGGGGATATGTTATGCAGACTAGTACCTGTATGTGTCAGGGAGATTGTTGCAAATGCAAGAGAAATCCATCGGGTGCTGAGATTCAATCGTGCTGGTCAGGAACCACGCAGTGACCCATGTAAAGGTAGATCAAGAATGGGAAAAAAAACAAGATATGCTTGCCAGTAGATGACATTCTCATCACCAAACTCCAGTTAGGGCTTCTCAGGATGCTGGACTTGACAGGGAAATCGCTTCTAGAAATGCGGTAAGCCTTTCTTCCATAGAACCAAGCAATATGGAGCCTTGGCCCAGCCATTTTGCATTTCCTTCTTCTATTATTGTTAATCCTGATACATGTGGTGCTATCCATAGCAACAGAGTGTGTTAGACTGCGCATACATACTGAGTGACCCCCCCCTCTTCCCCACCCCCAGGCCCCTGCCCCTCTCTGGAGAGATTCCTAGTTATAAAGATCAACTCTCATGGCATATGGTGTTGCTGTTTTCCTACAAGGTTTGAGTTTGGTTGTGTGCAATTCAGGAAGTAGGGAGAGTAGCAGACCCTGGTGTCCTGCAGGTGCCATCAATAAGCTGGTTTTGTTTTGACTTTTATAGAAAAATGTTGAAGAAACCTGTCCCGTGGTGCCTTCGCAGACTGTCGAGCTTCCCCCCGCGGTGGTGTGGGTGGGCTCTGTGTACCGAACGATGACCGAGGAGCCTGTGCCTTGCTCTTCCCTCTGGTCTGTCAGCTCCACTCACCCTTGGTGCAGACAGAATGCAAAATAATATTTTAAGGAAATTTGATTCCTGAGGTTGTTGTGCTTCCCTTATACATAAATTACCCTTAAACCACAGTGGTTATTGAAATAAAAATTCCATTTCTCTTACATTGACAGTCCATCCGGGGGGAGCAGGGGAGTTTCCCCGCCATGAAGTGGATGAGAGGAATTGGGCATGACATCAATGCGATTATTACAGTCATGCCTTTTATTTTTAATATTTTCCCGTGACAGATTTATTTCTTTTCAAATCAGGAATATTCCTTTCTGAGGAAAAAAATATATAGCTCCTGTATGTTTTTCTGATACTGAAAATTACCAGACGCCAAGCTGCGAATGTAAGGAAATTGAAGACCCTGGCGGGTGACCTTAAGGACCATGGAGGTGGAGAATTGTGATACAGCAGCTTAGGCAATTTCACTGCAGCTGCATGGTTTGTGAAAAATGAGAAATAGGTTTTCTATTACCAAATATAATGAATTTCCTTTGTGTCCTGTCACAAATTGTCAAACTTCATTGAGCAGAAAAAAGATCCCGGCCAACATTGGTAGGCAGGTGGTATGGTCCCCACATTGTCCAGAGAGGAGAGCTGAGGGAGGTGATGTCATCACATTACATGGACCTAAAACTTTAGACTAACATAGTTACTGAACAAGGTCATACCCCACACTTCAACTTATATAAAAAATACTTCAAATGTCACAGGGGGTAAAACTACACACATATATGCTTGGACATGTACATTATTCAGTGGGCCCAAACTACATCCACGAAGAGGTTAATCACCTCCTAGGAAAACCAAGAGGCTCCCTGCATATCTGTCACACTTGTCATGAAACAACATAGGGTCTGGGGGAGGTTGTGTAATGTCAGAGAAGCAAGTGATTTACAAGACAGTGACAGTGAGGACGAGAGAGACGACAGCTCTGGGTTCCTGGACATCTACCGATGCCCAGCTTATTACTTGTAGGGCAGAGGCATCCAGTGCGTCAGAAGTGTTTGTGTCCTCTTTTGACCCATGCTGCAGGGTGGCTGTTTGAGCTTAGGAGGGGCACATGTCACCCTCATCCTTGCAAACACGACACTGTGTGGGCTGTCATCCTCACACCTCAGTGAGGTTGGACTGGGAGACACCTGATACTGCCAATCTGTAGTCATCAAACGGGAGCTCAGAGCCTCGGAAGCCACAGCTCCCTCTGAGATGTGTGGTGGCAACTGTGCCTACCTTTTGGAGATACAAATGAGGCCACATCTGTAAGCTCCCCCGAAGTTTCTGAAATTTTAGAAACACCTCTAGCCTCTGCGGGCGATGACTAAGTTAAAATTGTGTTTCGATCTGAAGGGATAGACGACAACGTTTAAATAGCATTGAGGAGCAGACCTCATGAATCAAGTTTTAAAATATACCTAATAACTACTGTGACCATTTTGCATAACTGGCATCTAAGAAGAGTTTGGTTGTGTAGGTTGATGTCATGCAGGTGAAGGCAGACAAGATAAAACAAGGCCTGCCATTGGACGAGAAGGAAGGGAGGTGGGAACAGAAGTTTTAGAAGGGAGAAGAGAGAGGAAGTCAGAACAAGAAAGGAGCTGAGAGAACGTGGTAGCAGATGTTAAGATTCTTCTCTGTGCCTAGTTACAGGTTGCTATGACTATTTTAAGGGATGGGTGTGTACAGGATTTTGTGTTGTCTAGATGGGCAAATTAAATCTTATCAATTGGATCAGAGGTTATTGTGTGATGTGTTCTTTCATGTGGTGACTTGAGTTCAAGAGAGTGCATGGTGGCGGGAAGCACCGGGCCCCACCATGGAATTGGGATGTGTATGCCTGGCGTGGTAATAACCAACCCTGGGAACTATATGGGTAGAGAGACTGTTGCCTGGGTCAGAGAGTACTCGAGGTCAGCCTGGAGCTGCTGAGGTAAATAAGGGCTAGTTCTAAAGACCAGCTGGAACTGGAACTAGCGAGAGCGCAACTGCCAGGGTACCCGCGGGAACCATTCCGCCCTCTTTTTATTTATTTATTTATTTATTTATTTATTTATTTATTTATTTATTTACTGCAACATGGTTGACAGCCATAGGGGACTCAGAAGACCTTGACATGACCCCCGGTGTCATATGTAACAGACAGATGTTCAAATTGTAAACTTTCATAAAGACCAGTTGTCGAAAGCAAACAGGAATCCCGAGATGTCTTCATGACCATGGACTCTGAAGCAGAGGACGGCTTTAAAGACCCAGAAAAGAGAGACTGGTTATCCAAACTGACCTGTGGATGCTCAGCTACGCAGAACTAAATGAACAAAGGTAGAGCCGGCCAGGGAAATCCACCTGGCTATTCTGTTTTACGCATACCTGCAGAAACGCGACGTGAGAACATGGTTCCATTTGATCTGCAAGTGTTGTGACAATATCTAATCTCAATCAGGAGCTTCTACCCTAACTTTGGTCATGCAGTTCTTGGATAAAGAACACACACAACCTTTTTATTTACAGTAAGCTTTCATGAGCATCTACCCTCTATGCTATTGCACTCTACTTCCCTATTGATAACCCTATCAATAAGCAATAAGATATTGCTTATCTTTCACCTAGGCTGCTCTTGACTCCAATTGGCCAGCCCTCAGAGCCATGCTTTCTTGACTCCTAACCCATGCCATCTTTCTTTTCTTTCCACCTTCTTCTCTCTGCTCGTGGTCTTCTCAGACCCCAGGCCTAGCCACCCAAGACCCCGCCCATCTCTCTTCTGCCCAGGTATTGGCTGTCGGCATCTTTATTCACCAATCAGGGATAACTAGGAGGGCAAGGTCAAGAGCATCACCTGGGTCTATGGGTCTACGGGAGCACCTGGTTTTTAGCATAGCAAAAGACCAAACCTCAGCGTGCAAGCGAGACAGTGGTGTTTTCAGTGCTTTCCCGACAAGATCACAAACTCTCCGAGAAGCTGAGATTAAAAGCCATTCAGCAACTGAATAAATATGCACGTGGATTCAAGGCACGAGAATCCAGCGGAGCACACCTCTCTGTAGCTGGGCCCAGTCGTGCACAGAATGTTATCTCTAACTTTAAATATAAGAGACACAGAACGAAAACATATTCTGAATGTGGTACGACCTGCCTAAGATCCCATGGGTCAGGATCTAAGCTGTGCGCTCCACACAGAACGAACAAGACCTGGGTGTGAACCCAGGGGTTCCAGAGCCTCCGTGAGTCTCCTGGAGTCTGTGATGGAGGACAAACCCTCAGATACTTAAACTTGTGTGGTGATTTGTAAATGATTACACCTAGGTCTCAGTGGAGTCTAGAAGACTGTCTCCTAGGTCACAGCCCGAGTGTCACGTGCAAGGGAATAGTAGTATCCCATTTTTTCTTTCATACAAGCAATCAGAAGCTCTCCAGCCCCTTCGGCACACAAGCTTAACATTGGTTGTCATGGTTTTACATTTCCATTTTCTTTTTACCGAGAACTTTCCCTCTAAGTCTCCTTGGAAACAAGGATACTGGAGACACAGCACAGCTCCCTTCCCTGTACTGCCCCTTGCCTGGTGCCTTCTTCACATGGAATATTGTAAGCTTTCATCTTGAAGATGCCTCAAAGCCAGGGTGGGGGCAGGGGTTTGGTTAGAGCATCAATCAGTATGAGTATGACACCTTGGGATGTCTCTTTGGTGTCCCAGAGATCAGTTTCTGGAGCAACCGTTGAGGTGGTATCATAGAGGTAGGAGGAAGAAGGGAGGAGTGGGGAGTAAACGTAGAAGGAAACGAGAGGAGGGAGGGAGAGGAAAGGTAGGGAGAGAAAAAGTGAGAGAGAGGGTAAAGGAAGGAAGGAGGAAGAGTGGAGGAGAGGGGAAGAAGGGATATCTGGGCTGCCGCTCAGTGCTTGACCATTTCTCTAGCACACTCAACAGCCGGGATGAAATTTCTAGGATTTAATAAGGAAAAATATTCTTTTGAGGAACCGATCGTTTCTCAAAGATGCTCTGATGTTTTGCCTTTCTGTCAAGCAGCATGAGAGAGTTCCAGTTTCTCCACCTTCTCACCAACTTGAGTTTATTTCATCAATGGTCGTCTCCCTAGTGCTTCCAATGTACACATCCCTAACGATTAAAGATTTGGGCTTCTTTTAATAACAATTCATGCTGTTTTTGTATCTTTTTCAAAGAACTATCCAACGGAAGTTTTCTTTTCTGCTTGCTTTTTAAATTTCTCATTTTTGAAAATTTTCATAGACTTTGATCATTTTCTTTCTCATCTCACGTAATATCACCTATCGCCCACCTTCTTCCTCTCCCTCTTCCTCTCCTTCTCTTCCTCTTTCTCCTTCTTCTCTCCCAAAAAACTCTACCAAATAACACACAAAAATCACAGAGTCTATATTGGATTAGCCACTGCTCCTGAGCATGAGGTCTACCCTGGAGTGTGGTTGATATACTCAAGTCACTCCATTGGAGATAACTGATTTTTTTTTCCTCTTCTGCTGGTTATAAATTTCAAATACCTTTTTGGTTAGGTGTGGAACCTAACTTTGGCCTACTTCCCTTTCTCCATCTTGGGATTTTATCTGCCTTGAACTTGCGCGGGTCTTACATATGCTGTCACAGTTTCTGTGACTTTGTATGTGTTTGAGTCCTGTTATGTCTGGAAAACATTGTTCCCTTGGACTTATCCACAGCCCCTGACTCTTACAGTCTTCTACATAGATCCATGTGCCTTGAAGGGAGTGATGTGGTAAAAACATCCCATTTAGGGCTGAGTATTGCAAAGTCTCTCACTCTGTGCATTATCTGATACTGGATCACTGGGTTAATTATCATCTACTGCAAGAAGCAGCTTCTTTGATGAGTGCTGCATGATGAACTAACTGGTCTATGGGTACAACAATGTCATTAGGAGTCAACATATTGCTGTGTTTGTTTACATGAATAGTAGTAGCAGGTTTTCTCCCAGGCCCCACTACCTATCTAGTTTCAAGCTTTTGATCTCACTAATAGTGTCAGGTATGGGTTCCACCTCACGGAGTAAACCTTAAGTCCAGTTTTTAAGGGTGGTTGGTTACTCGCATAGCATGTGCCACGATGGCACCAGCATATCTGGCAGACAAATCACCATTGTAGCTCTCGGGGTTTCTGGCTGGGTAAAATTAATTTTCTCATCCTTCCAGAACTATGAGTGCTAATCAGTAGAGTTGAATTTTCTATTGGGGCACTATTTAATTATTGCCGTCCATGTTTGGTTGTATCAGTATGTGGTGTCCTCAGCCATGCACTCTTCCACAAAGTTGTAGAGGGTGTTCAATTGCTTTAGCAATAGCCTTTATAATAGCTTGTGGGTGGTTAATGGGATCCCATAGGTCAATTGACCCATAGGTCAATGACTCAAAAAAAAAAAATCTAACCTATTCCTAGTACCGGGGTGAGGGTTGCTTGGTAGCATATAACGTCTAGTTGGGACATTGTCTCCCCATTATATAGTAACTGCAATGGGATTTCGTTTATATAAATTTTAGGAAGCTTCTACAGGAGATTTGCACAAGCCCCCACAGATTCCCAGACTTACACCGCCTTCCTTTCCCTCCTACTTTAGCTTTTCCATTTATCCACTTATAATGCTAAATCCTACTTTCCACCCCATGTTTATTTGTCATATAGATCACACATTTTTTATGAATGAATTTAATGATTTTTGTACATTCTGAACGTAGACTTCTTATCACATGCATAGTCGGCAAGACTTTTTTTCCCCACTTTATGGGAGTTTGATGAGATCCAGCTTGTTTACTTTTGTTAGTCACTTGTGCACTTGGTGTTGCATCTCAGAAACTATGGCCAAGGTCGTGAGCATTTGTACAGCATTCTTTTCTAGATGTCTTAACATTCTAGCTCACAGTTAAGTTTTTGGTGCAGTTTGAATTGATTTCAGCATGAATATAATGTGAAGTAAGAGTCAATGTCATTATTTGTATAGGCTGCCAGTTGCCCGAGTACCATTTATTTAAAAAGATGTCCCATCTGCTATCTGTCTGTCTGTCTGCCTATTTATCTATTGCTATAAACTATTTCTGCCTAATCTATCTTTATCATCTCTTTATCTGTCAGTTATCTATCTATGCATCATCATCTCCTTGTCAACTATCTGCTGTTCAATCATATATATATATATATCATCTATCTATCTGTAGTCTACCTGTCATCATAGATCATCAACTTATAATCTACTATCTATGATCTATTATCTGTCATCTTCCTATCATCTACTGTCTATCTATCCTCATCTATTACCTATCTATAACTATCTAGTACTGATTCCTTTGTCGTCTATCTTCTTTCCCCTATCTCTCTGCCCCAATATATTTATATAGATATCTTGTAGCTGTAACACCTAGTACTTAGATTGCTCTTGACCTCTGCCTTCCATTGTTCTACATCTTCTGGTGTTCCCTTGGGCATAGTGAATTTTTTTCCCTTCATGATTTCTCTTTTGTCCTTGGATCTCAAAAGCTTCACATGCAGTCACTGAGTTTCCTGGATGTACAATCTTCATTAAATTGGGAGGTTTCTAATCATAGTTTCTATGACGAGCTTTCTCACTCATTTCTCTCCTTTTCCTGGTTCTCCCACTTCATCTACATGGGTATCTTGATGGCTCCTTACCCTTACCTAAGGGCTAAGATTCCTCTGTCCACTTCTCTTGGCTCTCTTATCTCTCTCTGTTCTTGGCAATATAGCTTTTCTGACTTTGTGTTTCCTGGAAGTTTCCTTTGCTTGTTCACATCTACTGTAGAGTCCCCTGGTAAACTTTGAATTTCAACTCCAGTGCTTTTGGGTCCAGGGCTTTCATGTGTGCCACATCCCATCTGAGTTCTAGCCTTTTATGCTGGCGTTTTCCACCGGAATATGCTCACCACAGCCCTACCTTCTAACTTCCTAAACCACATTCCCTTTTGTTTGTTGAAAATGCTGTAAAGTCTTGCTTTGACGTCTTTGTCTCCATGCCCATCAGTTCCCTTCCCTGAGCAGCATTTTCCAATGCTCTGCTTGGGTTTCACTTGTGTCTTTATGTGTCTTACGGCTCTGTGGAGGGGCACCTAGCACTCTGAATAGTGCATCATAGCAACAGAGGATGCTGGGCTGTCTTCTGCTCTCTGTGGGTTATGAAGTCCTATGGATTTCAAATGCAGAAGTATACACCAGAGTGTGCTAATATTTGTTTAAACACTTTGCCCTTGACATCAAAGGTAGACCCATAGACAAGAAGTAAATATTGTACAAATAATACAATTTGTTCAAATGAATACATTCAATAATCTAAATTTACCTGTGCTGTGATCCCATGGTGCTTTTCCAGGGGTCATTCAGTAGCATTGAATTTACTACAGAGCCCAATGCTGAACAGCCGAGACAATGTCTCATTGTGGAATTTAATGTCATAAAAAAGTTCCACCTGTCTGTAGCACCAACTGTGACTCCCAACAATGGGGAAAAAATCAGAATTAACTGTAACACAATCATGTCCCAGAGCTGTCACCGAGAAAAAAGTAATATCTGAAAATACTAATTATACTATTTCTCAGAACTGTTAGTGTTATCTTAAGAAAAATTAGCGAAATAGCATAACTGCTAAAATGGTTTATATTTGAAATCATTTTGAAAGCTCGATTTTAAGACTTTTTCCCTTAGCTACAGAGCCCTCTAGTGGAGTAGTGGTTGTCAGAAATGAGTATGTGGGGAAAGGTCCTGCTGCAGATGTGGACCTGTCACCCCTAAGGGTATCAAGTCTGGGTTTTGACATGTCTCTGGGAGAAATGATTAGTCTCAGCTTTCAACTATCATCTTCACAACAATGTGTTTGCTTAGTAAAAGAAAGAGCCTACCACTTTGGGAGAAACACATGTGAATTTTTTTTTTATTTTAAAAGAATTTTTACTTTATGCTTTGATAATTCCATGCATGTATACACTGTATTTTTCTTACCCCGGTACCCTTCATTCCCTCCCACTGCCCTTCTTCTGATTGTATCTTCTCATTTTCATGGCTTTTTAAAAAAAACCTGATGAGTTTAATTAGTGTTGATTGCATATTCATTTATATGGGTTTGTAAAATAACATTTTTATTAATTCCTTGAAATGTTAATACAATGAATTTGGTCACCATATTCCCCCACCATCTCCCAACTCCTCACAGATCCACCTCTTACTTATCTACCCAGTTTGTGTCTTTTTTTCTTTTTCCTTTTCTTTTTCTTTTTCTTTCTTTCTTCCTTCCTTCCTTCCTTCCTTCCTTTCTTTTTTGATTTGTTGTTTTAAACACATCAAGTCCAAATTGTACTGCCCATATCCTCTTGAGTGAAAGGCCATCCACTGGAGCATGATGGACCTACCAGGTCCACATCCTTAAAGGAAGCCAACTCTCTTCCCCTCAGCAGCTCTCAACTATCAGTAGCTCCTCGGCTCCGAGGGGGAGTTTCTATCCATCTCCCCTCTCCATTTGGGGATTTTCTGTCTTGAACTTGCACAGGTTTTGTGTGTGCTCTCACGGACTCTATGAGTTCACATGGGCAGCTGCCCTGGGACCTCTGAGAAACAGTCTTTCGCTGTAGGCATCCAACTCCCCTGGTTCTTGGCAATCTTTCCACCTGTCTTTCATGATGATCCCTCAGCTTCAGAAGGATAGAGCGTCCCACTTAGGGCTGAACACTCTGCATTCTCTTATACTCAGCATCACGAAAATTACCAGCTAGAATGTCTCTGTGTTAATTGTCATCTACTGTGTGAAGAAACCTCTCTCATAAGAGATGAGAGGTGTGGGAATCTTTGGGTGTGACACTACAAGGCATTAGAAGTTGGTTTAATGTTGTCTGTTTAGCAGAGTAGTAGTAGTAGTAGTAGTAGTAGTAGAAGAAGAAGAAGAAGAAGAAGAAGAAGAAGAAGAAGAAGGAGGAGGAGGAGGAGGAGGAGGAGGAGGAGAAGGAGAAGGAGAAGGAGAAGGAGAAGGAGAGAGAAGGAGAAGAAGAAGAAGAAGAAGAAGAAGAAGAAGAAGAAGAAGAAGAAGAAGAAGAAGAAGAAGTTGTAGTAGTAGTAGTAGTAGTTGTTGTTGTTGTAATATAACTTACCACTGACAAGGTGGGAGATGACAGTTGAAGTCTTCTGATGGTTTTTTAATAACAGATGAATCCCTGACAAGTGAACTTGTCACTGATGTTGTGCATGTAGGTAATGATTTGTGCCTTGGCCTTGCAGGAGCTAAGAGGAAAGTCCTCCTGGGTATTTGAAATCAGATGTTATACAGTTAGTGCAATCTGCCAACACCCGTGACTGAGAGAAGAGGTCAAAGACCACTAAGTAACCAGAGCTTACAACAGCTGAAAGCTGGTCCAGGAGACAGATGAGAGCAAGGGGCAGACAGTGCTCGGATGGGTGGGACAGACAATGGTCTGGCAGAACAGACAATGGTTGGGCAGGGCAGACAATGGCTGGGTGAGGAAGACAGTAGTAGGGTAGAACAGACAATGGTTGGGCAAGGCAGACCTGTTCACCTCCATTTGTTTTCCTCTCTATCACCAGATCCATGCTGTGGATGGCTGTAGCTCCTAAAGCCCCTTTCTTCCTTCTGCATTCCCCACACACTAACCTACACCATACCCAGAGGTTTTGCTTGCTTCCCACAGAATGTTAATTAACTTGGGTGAATATCCTCCGCATCACTAACATTGCCTCAACCAGGAACATCTCTCATCAGCGACAGGTTATGGGTTCACTGCAATGGAAAATGCAGGCTACGGAACCTAAATTTCTCAATGAGAAGGGGATGGGAGCCTGTTACAGGCTCTATGGAGGGTATAGGGGACTTGATCTAGCTCATGGGATGAACAGTGGGCTTACTATAAATACTAGCTACTGGGGAGGGGAGAGGGCTTTGTGTAGCCTCCTGAAAAGTGAACAAAAGGGTGTGTTACAGACACCACTACTGGGAAGGGAAAGGGGATCTTGTTACAGGCTCTGGTCCCTAGGATGGAGGCGTGGACCTTGTTACAAGTTCTGGATCCTGGGGAAGAGATAGGGTTTGGTGCACATATATAGTCGTTGGGTTCAAGGGGAAAGAGCAGAGGGGCTTGTTGCAAGCTCTGGTCCTGGGAAGGGGACAGGGAGTTTGGCAGAGTCTGAAGTCTTAGGAATGGCCAGAGAGACTTATCATATTATATTCTCTGGCTCCTAATGAGTGAGTTTGGGTGTGGTTCAAAAAGAAATGTAGTAAAGGAATAGGAGGAGAAGAAGGGGGTGGGGAGGAAGGTAGTTACCCTGCATGGGGCGCTGTCTATCCTCACAGGGAAGGGGGAAACAGCGTATGACAGTGGAGGACAGCCCACATGGCTGTCTCTCTGGGCTGGACAGTGTTCTCTGTGGTCACTTCTGGAGTTATCTCACCTGTGGCCAGTGTTCTGTGAGACATCTCAGGCAAGAGGAAAAGCTCAGGTTCAGGTCTACAAGTTCCCTCTCCCAGGAACCAGGGACTCCTCTAAGAAGGAAGCAAGGTACTTGTTCCAGGACCCACCTCCATGTCCCCTCTCTGCCCAGCTCCCATCTTGGGTGTGGCTTGATCAATATCCAATCTGCCCTGCCTCATCTTTGTAACTGTCTTCCTTCGCCCCTGTATTCTGAAATTCTTAAGCTCTAAGGAAGCTGACGTTCTCTCCCATTCACTCCTAAGACTCTGCCCCAGTATTCACTTCCGTTAATGGATCCTTTCTGATGCTTCGAGGTGGTCAGGATCCTAGCTTGACCCATGACCTTGCCACCTCCTTC